>NC_086366.1:23067504-23367504 GCF_036324505.1 Eleginops maclovinus | reverse complement strand
TGATTTCCTGGATTTTTTTTCTCATTCTGTCTCTCATAGTTGAGGTATACCTATGATAAAAATTACAGGCCTTTCTCATCTTTTTAAATGGGAGAACTTGCACAATTGGTGGCTGACTAAATACTTTTTTGCCCCACTGTATGTTTGATTGACAGCTAAGCTGGCTGGGTTAAAAAAAACATGATATACTCACTTGCACTGTTGACAAGCTAATAAAAGATCGTTTCTTTAAGCAGGTGGATTAAGGTGATTCTAAGGGACTGATGTTAACATTTGCAGGTTTATTAATAATCATTCAGTGTCACCTTCAGTCAATGATAAAACAGTTAGTGTTCAATGTTTTTTATATGATAATCAGAGCACTTTTATAGCAGAAAAAAATACTTTCCCACATAACTGTGTGTGCTAAAACGGTGTCACAATAAAGATTCTGCAGAAGTCTGCATCTGAAGAAGGTCAGGGTAAATGGATGAAATACATAAGGTAACTTGTTACCTACTTGACTACAAGTAACATATGGAACAGACTGTACCTTACTAAAACTTAAGATATGTACCAAACAAGACATGTTGACTGCAGGGGCTAGGGATAGAACCACTAACCCTCAGATTGGTGAACAGCCAGTTGATGGACAACCTCCTGAGCCACAGCCGCCTCAAACTAACCAAAGAGTGTTATTTGAAAATACATCATTAACCACAATTCACCTACACTCCAAAATGACACAAAAAACGTGGCCCTGGTCAATTGTCCATATTTAACGATGTATTAGTGAAAAAGCGATTGACATGGCATACCCACAAAGCATACACAGTGTTTCTGTTTTTTTCTGTTTCCGATTTCCTGTAAACCTTTTGTGGAAGTCCACTCCCAATGTAAGCTACTAACCAATGAGTGGAAAAACTTTGAAAGGCTTAACAGAATGAATGTCTACAAATGGTTTCTACATGGTATGCATGTATATGCTCATTGGAAAACACATTGTATGCTGTTCCGTGGACAAAGTTGACCCTGCTCTGTACATTTCATACATCCTAGCCAGTGTGTTTTCTTCTTTCTCCTTCCTATTGTATCTGGATTGCGAGTCTGTCTGGATGAGTGAGGTCTACAAAGAATTGCAAAATAGCATTGTCTGCTGTGTGTGCTCGGCTCCGAAAGAGACCTAAAGCACTGGCTAGAGTGTTTTGGCAGACATAACACACATCCTTTTATTCCACCTGGGTATTATAACTTCCCCCATATGTGCATCTCTTTTGAAAAAGCCCAGACTTCAATTATCCATCCAGCATTGGCAAGGTATCAATGATGAACCCCGGTACTGACATCCACAACTTTCCGCGCTCTTCTTTAATGATGAATAGATGCAGATTATATTTCTTTTTGTGTTATTTCCTCTCCGCTGTCACCCTCACCTAAACCCCCATCACCACCCATCAAGGTAAAAGAAGGTGTCTCGTTCAAATCCCTCCCAGCTCAGAGCGGGGCCTAATCTCGAGTTAGTGGTTGTGGGGATGCAGCATTGACAGGCGTCTCCCTCTCTATCTTTGTATGTAGCTTTTGGCAGAATTCCCCTCTTAGTCTCCAGGTTTAGCAGCAGGAAATGGTGAGATGCTTCAGCGTACTTACCACTATAACAATCAGGGGGGTGCTGGGTGTCGGGGCAACGTCGCAGTAGGGTTTGCGGCTGAAAAAAACAGCATCCGCCGCCTTTGTTGGGCGATAAGGGAAGGTGGAGGGTGGTGAAGGAGGGGGGTACATGCACACAAGGAGCGATCTTGGGAGCTGAACAAATCTTAGAACGGCATTATGGGTTGGTAAACAAGGATGCCATAAGAGGCTGCAGGATTTGCTGTTTGCCTTTTTTTCTGATGGGCGTGTGAGGCATACTGGCGAGATGGAGGAGGTGTGAATGGAGAGATGGAATGAGACAGACAGGAACAGAAGGAAACGGAAAAAGGATACACAAAGGTGAATAGTTGGGGGTGGAATAGGACAGAGAAAGTTAAGGGTGAGAAAAAAAAGTCATGATGGAGGACGATATGAAGAAAAAGCAGAGAGTTATCAAAATGAAAGTTATTTTGTTTTAATGGAAAACAAGGACAGGTAGATCTTCATACCAAAAACCTAGCAGTTGAAGCATTTTGAAGCTGCTGTGTATCATTTTCAACTACAGCCACTTACTACACTTCTTAAAGCAACCATTACTGTCAAAATATGAATACGGTTTTTTACGATGTCCATCCCTTTTTTTTGCGTGTATGTTATCCATTATATGATTACAAAAAATTTAACAGAAATCTTGGTAGCAAACCTGTGTTCGAGCCACCAATGTTAAGTGATAAAGACAGGGAGACCGAATTTGGACATGGCATGTATTTCTGATTTTTGGGAGTAAGGTTTTGAAGCATCCATTTATTAATATCGGTAAGACAGTGGTGAGGGTGAGTAATTGGTGAAGGTCTTGGCGGAGAAAATAATGTTGAGCATCAGCATAGCAGTGGAAACGTGCCAGGTTGGCCGAGAGAAGGATGTATAGGGTAAAGAGGAGGGGACCGAAGACTGAACACTGGGGGACACAGTGAGTAACTGGGGAAATGGAGGATTGGCAGTTATTTATCTAGATGTACTGATGTCCGTTAAAGTGATAGGAGATGAACCAGGTGAAGGCGGAAGGATGAGGATGGTTAAGAATTTGGAGTCTGCAGAGAGAAGTGTGTTGTTCATGATTTTAAGCAGAGCAGTTTCTGTGTATAGAGTGTAAACCAGATTGGAATGATGCACAGAGGTGTTTTGAGTTGAGGCGGGATTTAAATTGGGCAGCAATGTCTTACTTGAGATTTTGGATAGAAAGGGCAGGTTGGGCGGGGGCTGGAAAATGATGGTAACATAAGGGTCCATTCCAGGTTTTTTTAAGTATGAGGGTTACAGCAGGTATCTTGAGGCTTTCCAAAGCCCATCATTTTCAAATTAACAGTAAGTATACCCATTCAGTCATTAGTGAATATTAATGGTGTCACAGTATAAAAAAAAAAAACTAATATAACTAGCTATCCATCGCACTAACCCTAAACCTAACAATCACGTTTCAGAACAGTTACATAATGTATGTGTTGTAAAAAACAATCTTTGATAGTTATAATTACAGTACAGCAGGAAGGATGGTTTTTTTTAGAGGTGTGGAATCAATCAAATGTTTTGATTTTATCACGTTTGGATCAGTGGAATCCTATACATGCTATTAGCTTGATGTTTATAGCTATGTAGAATGGAGTTAAAGATATAAAATAAATGTCTTGAGTCTGCAGCGGTTGTCTTGTTCTGGTCTCGTCTTGGATCTCCTTTAAAGCTGGTCTTAGTTTAAAGCATGTGTTTCGACTAGTAAGACGAAGCACATCACGGCTGCATCCCTGCCAGTATTCTGTGTTTTGGCTTGAGGGAAAGGAGAACTCTCACCCTGCCGTCGGCTGCTTGGTGGAGATAAAAGATTTCAAGTGTTTTTACCTGCGTTTGTCTCTGCCGCTCTGTATCTGGGAATTACACCAAGGAGCTGGTCGATAACGCCACTACAATCAGGCTCGCCACAGTGAGTAGCATGTTCTCCTTTCAGGGCTGTCACAGAGGAAAGACAATGCAGCGCACCTGTAGGCTCCACTGAGAGCTTCCTCTGCTTTATTGTCAGCTCAGCGCTGGTACTGCTGGAGACAGAACACACTGTACAGAGTATCGCTGTAACACGTATTGCATGCCTGCTGATGTGTTTGATGGCACCTGTGTAAAGTGAAATACCTACCTGTACATAAAAACATGATACTCAGCAAAATAATAGATTTGACTTAAAGTTCATTGTTCACCTGGTGGCCTTCCTCAGCATATGGAATTTCTTTTGTTATCAAGCTGATAGATTATGAACTATTTCTGGTTATTGTCGAACAACTCATATGGGTGTATGAGAGACTGCTGTATTGTACTGCATTAGTTTTATCTGGTCTACCTATTAAAGAGGAAACTGAGCAGATATGTTTAACATTACAGGCCACAATGTCTGTACAAAACAGGTTTTGCTAAATGTTTTATTTAGGATGTGTTTGCTCCCTCGATCTTTGCTAATTTCAATTGAATCATTTTCAAGTTATTTTCTTAGAGCAAGCTCAACTTCATCATCATGCGAATAAAAAGCATTGCTTAACTTGAGCGTGGAATTATTTATCTATAATTCTCAGTAGGATGTGTTGGAAGGCTGAAGCTGCAGAGCATTACAAAATATTAATGTTTAAGGTTTAAAAAAGTAACCTAAGCAGTATTAATTGTAAAAAATAAAAAAAAAAGAGAGAATTAAGAGCCTTTCTCTTTCCAGGGGAAAGCCACATAAAATGCTCTCTTTTCATTTGAAACAGTTGTAAAAATGCTAAAAGACGGTGAGACAGACCGATACTATGTGGACATAGGCCCTAATCCAACTTTTGTCATTGCCATTTAAGACCTCACATGTCTGTATAAAGGCCTGGCATAACAAAAACCAAAATAAGAAATCATTTTTCACTTCATTGTTGTCAAACTTGCTGGTGATTGCAAGCAAAAGATAAAAGTTCTCAAAAGCTCATTTTGTCTTTCTGTGCCATCTTCAAAAGCTTACTTTATTCCCTCCTGCTCTGCCTTTTGATTCAACTTTAAATGGATTTCATATTTTCTTTCCTCCACCATAATCATCCCAAAAATGCTTGCAACTTGTGAACTTGAGTAACACTGAATCCCACAACCCCTCCTACACACACACACACACACACACACACACACACACACACACACACACACACACACACACACACACACACACACACACACACACACACACACACACACACACACACACACACACAAACAGTAGCTGGGATCTTAGGCATTCACAGGCTGATGATTCCGATAATCCAAGTTCAAATACAATTCCTGGATCACAGGATTTAAATGACATTATATAGAAATTAGATTTCACATCCAGAGCAACTGAACCTCCCCCGATCCCATCTCTTTCTAATTACAATACTTTTCCCTGAATCTGCACCAGACTCTTTCTTCTGCTTCCCTTTTTGTTCATTCTGCTTGAATACAGGCTGGGATATTCTTCCGCACCACAATGCATCTATTACAATACAAAGTAACCCAGGAGCTGCTATATATTCCCAATGATAGCTCCCCTGTGCATTTTCTGTGTTTTTGATTCATGGTGGGTCGCAGTGTTACAGGAATAAAAAAAGGGAGGGCATCGAGTCATCTACCTGTAACTGACACAGTATTATATTTGTAATATATTTTAATATTTACCAAATGCCCGGTTCATCTGAATTTGATGTCTACTGAGGGCATTCCTCACCTTATGGTGTTACATTTGCACTTTTTACATGGTCCAATAAACATACACTGCTGCGTATGTGTTTATCGTCTGTAAGTCCTACCTTTATATAATATGTTTTTTAAACCAAATAATAGTCATGTAAAGTGTTTTCTACATTGATAAAAACAGATTTCAGGGTGAACAGGTTTAAGTTGTCAGTGAGTGACCTCAGAAGTAAAACAGATGACAATTAGGTCTCCTTTTGGAATAACATTTGTTTGACAAAATACCCAATATCATTTTAATGGATTGTCTGGTACAGTTTTTTAATGGTTGCGCTCTTACTTCTTCTTTTCGAGAAACAGGAAAATATGATTTGCCGTTTGGGGTTCCTCAAGGAAACTCTCTTGGTCCACTCCTCTTTTTACTGTATATGCTCCCTTTTGGTAATATCAACAAGAAATACAGAATTAAAGTGCATAGCAATGCTGATGACATGCAGCTTTATATGTTGGCCAAGCTTGATACTGTAATGACAACACCCTCCCACTACTGAGAAGATGGCAGTTAAGCATCGGATGAGCAATACTTATTGAATTTAACGAAGACAACAGTCTTTATTTGAAAGAGATCTACAGTACTGTCTTTTTCCTGTTTGTTTATCCTAAATAGATTAGATTATTGAACAATAAGAGCATTACAGTTGGCCAATTCATTTAGCCTATGGAAGCAATTTGGGAGTATCTTGCCCAAGGACACTTCAACATTTTGGATTCACTTGTCAAACACTGGATTTTCATTTTCTATTCTTAAGTTGTAAATAACACTGATAACATTTTCAATGTATTCTTATTTGTGGAATTTCTTTGTAAAATTTGCATTTGTGGAAGGGGGTTTACATTAACAGATTACACAGATCTGCTCAGACAAATAATATTAAGACAAATAAATTCATTAGATCTATATAAATATAGAACATAAATTGCTTGTCCATAGAAAACCCTGCAACAACCCTTCTGAGGGAATAATAAAGGTATTCTGATTCTGATTCTGAACACATTTAAACCCACCATGTCAGAAATGCATCATTGACTACAACAATCTTTTTGGGCCGATATGAAAATACTTTTGTTCAGAACTTTTGGATTTGGTCTATTATTTGTCAAAAGGTATTCATCGAGGAGCAGACATGCATCTCAAGATTATTGGTTATAGGCTATTTATTTTTTTAATTGACAGATTTAAAGATGTACATCAACCTTAAAACATCAGTATTGGGCAAGAAACTTCATCCAGCCCCCATCCCCAGCTCCTATCCATCAGTAGCTATCAACCATTGGAGTGTTCATCATAAGGGGAGCGCGGGATTGTGTACTGTGTGTGACCAGGCAGAGATGGGCCCAGATAAAGGGATTCTGCCAAGTCCTGATTAGATCTGCTCCCATGTTTGTCTTCCAGTATCAGGGATTACATGATTTATGAGAGTGTGTTGGGGATGTGTGTTGCATGGTGTAAACTCTCTCACCATAGGGAAGTGCATTCCAGCAAACCCCATCCAAATAAAGTTCCTCTTCCTGGTATAGCTTGCTTAACCCTCTCCTCCCCAGCTGAAGCGCCTCAGGGTGACTCATTTTCTCCATTAATGAGCTCGTTGATTGCAAATAAGCAACAAAGAAACAGCAGATTGATGAACTGCCAAGCGTGAGATTGATTTGTTCGATATAGGCCAATTTACTATATGGTGAGATTTGTGAAAGGTAGCGAGTGCTGCATGCTTTTTTACTCATAGTATTGGATCTACAAACTGATGTTTATGTACAATTTTCAGCAGTCATACATTGGATGGATTTTTGCAGGGTAAAACTATGACTTGGCCGGTTTGGTATTTTCAATGTAAATGTCACTAACTAAGGTTTCTCACGTTATATCAGTATCTGGAATATACAGTATAGTTGAGTGTTGTCAACACAAAAAAATAAACATCCAAATTCACTGATTATCCCAAGGAAATCCCCAAAAAAAGCATGAAGAGAAAATAATAGTGCCAAGGTCTGACCCCTGAGACCCCTGCCATTGCTGACCTCCAGCGCACACGGTGTCCGTGGCGTGCAAACAGCAGCATCAAAGACTCCTCACATCCAAACCAACGTATGTTTGCCCTCCTCCCATCAGGGCCAGAGTACAAGAGCCTTAGATCCTGCCCCAGCAGGCTCAGAAACAGCTTTTTCCACAACACCATAACCATCCTGAACTCTCAAACTCAGAACTAGCCCACCATCACACTCCATACTCCCCTTTGAATGTCATGGGGCTCTAACCCACAGCACCTCACACTTAAGGACACACTCCCTGTGACTGATTTATAATGTCTTTATTTACTATTTATTACATCTGTATTTATCTATATATTTCTAAACCCTGTTCATTACATTTGTTCTGTAAATTAATTGAAAACTAAAACAATATATTACTATTTGCACTTTCTGGTTGTATGTAAACTATAATTCATTTTACTCTGTGCAATCACAATAAAGTTGAACATAAACTTATTGTATAAGAGGCAGCCCATAGGACACTTTGCTACCAATGGAGACTTATGTTGTTTGGACAAATGTGACATAACCCAATTTAGAGCTTTCCCTGAGATACTACCAACAGTATTTAATGGAATGTTGAGATGTAATGATCAATATGTTGTTAATCATAACAACAAAGCAGTGTCAGTACTGTGTTTTTGGCGAAAGTCTGATTGGAATATCCCAAGATGTTATTCGCCTTAATATCATGAAGGAGCTGCTCAGGGTTTTCCTATGCTTTAAAAATGAAAAGTCATTTGAGATGGATCTAAAATAGTTCGGAAAGGACGGTCTGGGGCTTTTTTTTTTTAAACAACTGAATACAAGCTGATTTATATTGATCAGCGACACTTACAGATATAAGAGACAGTTATTTGATTGTAAGTACAGCAGCGAAAACGACAGGTAGGACTTGTTTAAGGAAGTTTCAGGGTAAATTATCAAGATGGCAAGAGTACAGACGCAGATGAAAAACTGTCTTTATGAGGTTTCGCAAGGTAATTGGGGTTAATTGAGTTAGTTAAACTGGAACGCTACTGGAGAGATTAGAAGGTAGAGGGTGGCAAAATGTTGGATCTCATGCTGATCTTTAAGACATAAGATTACAAATAAATAAGGCTGACCCAAACTAGACATGGCTTCAAATAATTGTAATTATTGTTCTTTTCACAAGACACTTGTTTCACATTTTTATTTTATTTTATTTTACAAATTAATTCATAGTTAATCTCCTATCTCAACGTTCACTAATATATTCCACTGACTGTCCTGTGCATTACACTCTATGGGTCAGTGGAAGACAGTTACCTTCATTTCAAGTCAATAATCTGATATTTAATTATAAAATATAAATATGATATAAAATGTTATATGTGCCCAATTGACTTTAAAACAGTTGTTCATTTAAAAATATTTTTGGCTCTGTACACAAAAATGGTCATCTCAAGTTTATGAAAAACTCAACAGATGGATGCATCAAAATCTCATATATGCACATGAAGTCATGAACAGTCTGAAACATAATGATGTCGGTGATTTTTTTCATTATTCCCCATAAGTGATCCTTTACTGCAATACTAGATTTACATAACACTATACATACAGGGTCGTGTGGAATCTCAGAGCTATGAATAAATGAGTCACAGACCAGAAAAGGTAAGGGAAACTGGTATACATGCTGTGTCAAAGCCTTACCAGCGAACAACCGGGCGATTATTGTATTTTTAACCGCCAATTGGAGGTATTTGTACTTTTCTTGAGTATTTTCTTTTATTGCTCCTTTGCACTTTTACTCCACTACAATTCAAATAAAATATTGTACTTTTTACTCCACTACGTTCATGTTACATCTGTAGTTACTTTAATGATTAACATATTTTCAACATTTCAACCAGCAACAGCTGAACGATTGGACGATTAAAAAATTAGCCGAATATATGGCGTCTATATCCATTCATTTTTATTTTATCTTAATAGTTTTGTCTCTTGGGTTTTTATTTTATATTTTTTATATTAAATACTATTAGTACATTTTGCTGATATCCTTAATTTTTTTTTAACTTACTTTTTAAGTAACATATTAAATGCTGGACTTTTACTGAGTAGTTGAACAGTGTGTTTTAGTAGCTTTACAAAAAACAGATATAAATACTTCCTCCAACACTGCTTACATCTGCTTGATGACCAAATAATTATGTCATATTTATGCATTACCATTTAATTATTGCATTAGCTTTCCAATCATACCAATGGTTACGTTTCCATTTTTTGGAACAAGAAAATAACAGCTAATGGCATCTTAATCATTAAATCCACACAGCATAAACATGTCGAAAAGTAAACGTTTGTTGAAACAGTAACCACAACTGTAACCTGAATGATACCAATCTGTTTGTGTTTACCACATAAAGATAAATGTTCCTCCTTCTTCTCCTCCTCCTCCTCCTCCTCTTCCCTCAGTGCTCAGCTGGATGTCCTAAGTGGGGGTCAAGGTGGGTGCTGCTGCTGACCATCAGTGTACCAAACCATCAAATTTACAGCCCACCCCCCTCCATCCCTGCAATGTCCAACCTCCAACAATAACCCCCCCCCCCAAAAAAAAATACATCAGAGATTCACTCTTCCTCTGTGCGCGCTCTCTCTCCATCTCTCTGGGTGTGAAGATGCCAGCAGCACGCTCCAGCGGAGACAAATCAGACCTTCCCGGCCGTGTCGTCGTAAAACATCCCCCAGGAAGGTTGCGACCTCCTCACCCTTTCAACTCATCTGCAGGCGTAGTCAAGAGGGGAGGAGGGTCCTCCATGCAGCAGCATAACTTCCTTATGCACATTAGCAGAGGAGGACATTCAGGAAATGGTTTGAATGGATAGAGAGTTAAGAGAATTACATGAGTAGGGATGGAAAAAAGACTAATGCAGAATTAGAATCAATTTATTTCCAGGTAGGTTTGAACATACAAGGAATTTGCTTTGGTGTATGGTGGTGCGAACATAAACAACATAACAAATAAGTTGTAAGAGAAGGTAAAAAGTAGAAAGGATTACAAAAAGAAACAAAAACAAAAAATCGGTTTACATCCAATATAAATATACAAAAGAAACTTAGTACAATGTATGGACAAACTGCAGTGTATTGTGTTTAAAGTGGATGGCTGTGCAGATTTTTAGAGAGGTAGGGACAGAGGTGGGAGAAGTACTGAGAAGATAGAAGTAGTAGATGAAGAAGAAGAGAGCGAGTAGAATAGAGAACAAATAATCTGTTACAAAGAAAAGTCCTGCATTCAGAATGTTCCTCAAGTAAAAGTAAACAAGTTGTGGCATCAAATTATACTTCAAGTACCAAAATAATGCAGATTGGCCCATTTCAAGAAATAGATATGTTTTATAATTATTGATCATTAAAGTGTTCTCAGAGCTGGTAAAGGTGCAGCTAGTTTGAATGGCTTTGTATACTGCAGGGTAGCTGCTGAATTTACTCCAGGTGAACTAAAGTCTGATTTAAGGGCTGATTATATTTACCATCATTAATCCAGATCTGTAAAGTAACATCATTTTTACATAATTTACTTCTGAATTGTAGTGGGGTAGAAGGAAAAGTAGCAAACAATCTAACTATTAAAGTAATGTACTAAAACCTTAATATTGTACTTCAGTAAATGTACTTAGTTACTTTTCACCACGGGGTAGGGATACATGTGCAAAATATCATCATAGAAATGAGCATGAACATGGCTCACAGTATTAAAGTATAAAAAATAATCTCCTGCCCTGCATGCAACCCGCTCTGTGCTTGTATATGTTCTTGGTTAAAGCATTACAGTGCTGCTCATCCACACAACCTAACTATTTATTGATATATAGATTTCAGACAAACTTATGTCCTAAAACCCAGTCCTTGGTCCAAGAGCTATGTGCAGCCTCCTGGAGTCTTCTCTTCACAGTCAGATTGCCAGGTTTGGTACAGAAACCAAACCAAAAGCTTTGCTCACTGACTGTATCTGGTAAAACACTTCAAAGCCAAGTTGTTGAACTTTCAAGCTTTCATCACGTTTAGGCAACTAAACGCACACTGTTAAAGTGAGGGAAAGGAACTGTTGGCTACAAATGTAACAAAAGACTCCAAAGCTGAAGATACCGCAAAGATGCTGTCAAAAAGTAGGCCAAGCTCAAACAACTCGTTGTATTTTTTTGAATGGTTCAAAAAAATAAACTCTAAAATGATGCAAATGAACTTTAAAAATGTTAGTGTTTTGTTGAGCTTTGGACAGTCAAGTTCATGACAATTAAGCAACTAAAAGCATAAAATTGTTTTACTTGTGGTTAAAAATGTTATGCTGACTTGAGAAAATGCAGTGGAATATGTTGATTTGAACGTTTACCCCAAAACCACCATTGTCCACTAACATTAAACAAATGGGAAGTTCTTTGTCCGTGCCTAGTATTAAGGAAAGGAAACACTGACTATAGGAGACAGAATCAGAACTGGCAGAGGAATTTGATTTTTCTAAGTGGTATTATTTTGATGAAGAAGTTTTCTGAGAAAAGTAGAATCTGAGTTCTTTGTTTTTTCGCATTTCTTTCACTGTTAATTTAGTTTTGATGTTTGTTTCCATCTTTGATGCCAACCATTACGTGATATTAAACTACCACTTTTCCAGCTCTCTTTTAGTTGCACTGCTCTTCTTCTTTATGCAGCATCACTTTGGACTCCTGTAAAGATCAGTCCACCTCTCATCGAACGCAACACTCTCTCACACACAGACATTACATTCAAAGTCATCCAGCGTCAGACTCCCTGTTGCGCTGCCCTGATGGAGCCATCAGCCAGGAGGCAGACAGAGAGCAGTTGTTCTCATGGTTTCATCCCCACTGCAGAGCCTTGACACAGGGAGAGACAAACAATTTGGCCTCCCTCCCACGGGCACAGCTCTGGGAGCCAGCAGGGGTTGGTGTATGGTGTGTGTGTGACAGAAAGAGAGAGCGAGACAGGTCACTTGGTGAAGGTGTCAGTAAAAAAGAAAAGATTTTGTGTGTGTTCCAATGTGGAAAATATCAGACACATGCATAGGGGATCTATTTGTAGCCAAATAGTTTGTTCCATGAATGTTAAGGAGGTTGCTTTCAACAAGTGGGATATATTTCCCCTGTATTCTTTGCATATAGACAAGCTGTCTTTTGTCCTTCCCAGGAATAGAGGTTGTGCGCGCAGGTTGTTTGGCCAGCTCTGAATATTGCCACAGGCTGCGAGGCTTTTGACACAGGGGCTAGGACAAAGGGAAATGGGGTCGTGCGGTGAAATGGTTAATGTGAATCTTAATAGAGGCGGCGATGTCATTATCTCCAAATCCGCTGAGCCCTCTCGACCGGGGGTCGCGCCGTCGACGACCACTTTACATCCCGAGCGTGTCGGGCCGAGAGACGGGGGCATGACTGCCAATCCCATCCGGAGGATTTGTGTCCTCCTCCACCAAATTCAGTAAGCGCATGCAGGCTCATAAAGGTGTTGAGAATTGAGGAATTTGTCTGGGAGACATGGCCAAAGTCAATGAGCTAGTTTTTGCTTTTCAACCACAGGACGAGGACCTAGGCTTCAGGCCTTTCGAGGCACTCGAAGCTTCCTGTTCTTTCCACTGGCGCAGGCCTGGGCAAAAGGAGTCTGCCTGCCTTCACATGAGAGAAACACTGCAGATTTACACACCAGCCGCTGATAATCCCTACCCAGAAATAAATTGTCCCATTAAAATGAAATGTTGCCTATATAGGTTTAATAAATTGAAAACGCTTGTTTGAATCCTGGGTAATTTGGACGGAATCCCAAGCATGTAGCAAAGGCTTCAGCAAAACAAGATTATTTGCTGTGTATTATAATGTATGCAGCAGTTTTTATGCGACCAAACAGTGTCAGTGAACCCCCCCGATGAAATGTGTGCTTATTTATATGCAGTTATTCAGGTATGCAGTAAATTCCAATTACTTCTTAAGATTTCTATTTAGCATGAGGGGGAAATATGACAGCGAAGCTCTGTGTTTTGAGCAGCATTGTAAATCTCGTTAACTCTTTGCAGCATGTGGTGAGAAATCTGCATTCATGTCAGGGAGTGAGCAGTGCATAAGATTTTAACAACTAGCTAATAGTTGTGTACGGGATGCGTTAGCGGGGTCTGAAGAAGAGGCAGATGAAGTGAAGATTTCAACGCTCATTCCAGCTCATTTTCAAGGTGGAATTTCACCTTTAGACCACCACGGGCCACCAAAGCACCCCATTAAAATAGAAAATGTTGTATTGCACAAAGCTTTATGAACCCGTCAATATGCAAGAAGAAAATGTGACATATTAAGCATTTAAAAGAATAAAATATATTTAAACGACTGAATGAACATTTGTATTTTTTATGTATTTTCAGCAAAAGTCAGGTCCACCAAACACATGATATATATGAATGAACGTGTGTGTGTCTTTCACTGTCTAATCTCAAAAGATAACTTGAATTTATTTTATGATGACAGCATGGCTTTGATTCAGTAGTCCTGAAAGGTGGCTATGGCTCAGGGATTAATATGCTGACATACCAATCAGGGGGTCAGTCGCTTGATCCCACCCATGTAAATATAAAACAACTTCCACTAATGCCAAAAACAACAAAACAGACGTTTGTGTTTCGTTCTTTTTCCATTTGTGAATCAAAAGGCAGTATTGGATCTCAATACTCTTGTATATTTGCAGTACTTGGATCAATCAGAGTGTAGGGGGTTTGATTACCAGCCCATGTGTCTACAAGAAGCTGCATGTAAGTCGATTTGGACGAAAGCATGTAATGTAAATCCAAAAATATATATAATATATTACATTTGAATTGTGTGTGTGTGTGTGTGTGTGTGTGTGTGTGTGTGTGTGTGTGTGTGTGTGTGTGTGTGTGTGTGTGTGTGTGTGTCTCTGTGTGTGTGTGTGTGTGTGTGTGTGTGTGTGTGTGTGTGTGTGTGTGTGTGTGTGTGTGTGTGTGTGTGTGTGTGTGTGTGTGTGTGTGTGTGTGTGTACAGTATGTGTCTCCCTCATACTAACGCAAAGAAGGATGCAATCGGTTTAACTTATGCTCTGCGTTATGAGCCGCACTATGAGTGGAGTTGGGATGCTTCTATCCCCCCAGTGTTCGGGCCCCCCTGTTGGGCCCCCAGGGGCCCTAAATCCCCGCTGCTCTTCCCTGCAGGCCCCTCTGACATGCATACCGAGGCGAGTTGCGCTTTGCCTATGCATTAGCCATCCATTTCCCCCGCCTGACACCTCTCCAACATAAAACCGTAAGGCAGAGGTAAAATATCTGTCTCCTGGCGAGAATAAAGCTTTGTCTGCCTGCTGATCTATTGGATATAAAAATAAAGCCGTGGCTTTGATGCAGGCTTTACCTTATGCGCGCCTTTGCTTTTTGCGCACACAAAGCTCCAATGAAGATGGATAGTGCGTCCAGCACAGCAACATCACTCACTTCTCCTTCCTCCTCCTCCTCCTCCTGCTCCCATCCCCTCCTCATATTGTTTGCTATTGATTAGAGAACGTCAATAATTATGCAGGATTTCCAGCCTAATCGGCTTTCGAAAAGTTGTACACGTTCACAGTAAAGAATCAGATTCTTCTTATAGTTTTTTTTTCCTTTTGTTTGTGATGTAAGGCATTTATGGATATTAACTGTCCATTGGTTTGGCTGTTGTCCCCTCGTTGCACAGAACTGCTTTTGCAGGAGCCTAAATTCCAAGGAAATTATAAAAGGAAATTATATGAATATTCAGTTGTAACTCCCCTCTAAAAGTTTTATACCCATAAATACACATTTATTTAATATAGTAAAGCTGCAATAACTGCTACAAAAACCATATGTTTTATTTTAAAGGTGTTTAATGTAAGCTTACATTTTTTTACGACAAGAGGGTTTGTACAACTTTGTTTCTAATCATGTAGAATATTCATCGCTCCACCAAAGAGCATACAATAAATCATTGAAAACCCTTCAGAAATAAAGATGATAGTGATTTAGTGCAAAGGCAAAAATGTCAGATTTAGTGAAATAAAATCATATTTTAAAAGCTACATTACATTTGCATTTACATAACTACATTAGAGTAATCTTACCTTTATACAAATTGCAACGTTTTTGTTATTATTGTTATTATGTATTTTATATATCCCACTGCTAATCAAAAAGCTTTGGAACTATTTTCTTGTGGAATCAAATTCAATCTCAAAAGTTTCCAACAGGGCCTCTTTTTTTTTTCTTTTTTTTCTTGTCAGGTAGTAAGAACGTATCGCGTATTAGTGTGGACTATCAAATCACGTATGAAATGATACGTTGTATCGGTCTGACTAAGCATGCGCGGATATTTAACCCTAAAAAATAAAAAAAATACAAGCAGCAGATGCATGGGCCAGCAGATCTGCCGCTATCTGCGGTTCTGCTGCCATGCAGCCCGTCCCCAGAGCATTGGCCACCGGGCGATAATATCTCAAAGGGACTGGTTATCGCTGCACATTATATTATAATCATAAGTGATCCAAGCCCTTTCACCCCGACTGCAGAATAGTCTCTGAGAAGCATTAATGTGAGCTGCACATTTATGTATGTGCAATTCTCGGACATTTTGGAGCACGGATGACGCAAATCATATTTTATTTGCGATTTGCTGTTTATTGAACATTATTATTATTAAATATGTTTCGGATGTTTTTCAAATTAAATTATTTTACAGTATACATAATTACTATTCATCGATACTTAAGCCTTTGTCCATAGATTTAGGCCTACTTAATATGACCTACTGATGCTTTTTTCTTATAATAATAACAATACAAATAAATTATAATACAAATAATAATATTCCGAATCGCTCTCTTTACTGGATAGCAGTTGGGGGTGATGCTGACCCTGAGTCAGTTATGCACCCCAAAGCCTAGGCCAGCCTCTGAATACTGGCTGGCGTGTGTGTGTGTGTGTGTGTGTGTGTGTGTGTGTGTGTGTGTGTGTGTGTGTGTGTGTGTGTGTGTGTGTGTGTGTGTGTGTGTGTGTGTGTGTGTGTGTGAGGGGGGTTGCCTGGCTGAGAAGAGGCAGCTGTAGGGAGATGATCTATAAATCCCATCGGATTTCTCTCAACCCAGGCCGGGGCCGGAGTTGGAAAGTCTGGAAAATGTTTGCGTAGAGTTGGTGTTGGCTCAATAATCCACGTTGGGTTCACATGGGCATATGTTGGGCTGCTGACAGGGGGTGGGGGAGAGGACACAGCTCAGACAGTTGATCGTGGGACTGCGCGTTGTAGCTGCAACATTCTCCCTGGGACCGACCTAAGAGGGGCGGATGGACGCGGTGGATAATGATTGACAGACTGGACAAGAACAGAGAAAGTGCCCCCCCCCCCCCCCCCCCACACACACACACACACACACACATACGCACACAAACACAATTTCTTCTCTCTATGCTCAGACAGAGTTTATGGATACGATTGAACACTGTGCGTTAAAAAGAGAAACTGTTGAAGGGGTGCTGAAAAGAAACTGCATTTTATGAAACGGCTTTTCAACTGGTGAAAACTACTTTCTTTTGAGAAAAAAATGTTTTCGTTGTAATTATACTACTTTTTTTGGATTTATTTATTTGAGAAGGACAATGCACATTATTTAGCATGACATGAGCACTGCGTCCATGATGTAAACGTACTACCAGATTAGCTATAAAGCCTCATTTTCATCTGCAATCCCTGGAATTTGCCTACATTTGGCACACTGATATCCAAATTGACTCATAATGAGTTCAATTAAATAAAATAATGCCGACTTAATTTTTCTTTCTTTTAAGTTATTGTCACAGCTGCACCTTGGAATAATTCCCCCTATTGAGATGAGAAATTAAACAGCTGATATTCACTGAGACTGAAGCTGTTTGTTCCTAAAATCAACACGTTCTTAAGCCAGAATGATGAATGCGTTTTATTATGAATTTTAAATATACTATGGTGAGGCTGCAGACTGCGGGGTGACGGAGCGGTAGGCTACCACCAGGCCGCCTCCTCCCCCTCCTCTCCCCGGTACACTCCGCTGATCACAGCTCCAGAAAGGGTGGATGTTTCCACTTGTATAGGACCCCATTCCAGGTGTCCTTCCCCGGCCTGAACATTCAGAATTAGGAAGAGCGTTTTATATGTCTATCTGTATTGTGAATCCATCCAATCCCCGGCTATTTGTCCCCGGTCCTTGTTGTTGTTGTGGTGACTTTGTGTCTCTTCACTGCCCTGGAGGAGAAAGGGGAGACAAATAAACGTGTCATGATTAGAATTAATGACGGCATGCATCTTCAAGGCCTAATTCATTATCTCACATTAATTATCTCACAGTGTAACCAGCTCACTCGCCTGCACTTCATAAAGCACAAATATCCCGGGCTGCTTTCTTTCTGAGCTAAAAATGGGTTGTGGATGAAAAATATTAAATGCAAATAAAATAAAAGTCATCTCAATGGACACTAATATAAAAAAACAGGGTCATTTGGGGTTTTACTAGTTAAACAAGTAGCTATGATTTTGCTATATCAACAGAAACAATAATAAGTTTTGTTTTCCTTAACTTCCAGTATACAATTTCTGAGCGGGACTATAATCTATTGCTAGCAAAGGGATTACAGTGGTAAGGTTAAAACCATTTTTTCATTTAATAGTGCCTTTGCCTGGAGGGGAGTTGAGATATTTTTAAGCCTATATTTTGATTTCCTTCTATTCGTGGATTAATCTGCCTGTGTGAGCTGCCTGTTTTTTCTTCTCTCTGTGGCTCAGTCTAAATCAGGCGGAGATGATCCCCACTGACAGACTATCGAGGCATCTTCTACACATGCAAATAACAGCAACGTTTGCTTGTTTACATGCTGCATTTACAGTGCTGGAGGAGAGAGTCAGGCTTTCTGTTTTTTCAGATTGTTCAGCTGGTTATAGTTCAGGAAAAAAGGGGAAGTGAGATAGCAGTCCATTTAAAAACCATCACTGATTGCCTTGTTTAAACTATGGAGGTCAGTGTCCGTTTCTGATGGAAACCTATGGAAAACTGAAAAGTATAATAAGTAAGAAAAGGAAATAAATCTATTGGAGTGTGTGTTTTGAAGCCTGTTCTCCTTTTATAAAACCACCAACATGGGATGGGGCAGGCAAATATACATTATGTTTATTCTAACAACATTTTATTTCGGTAATTACATAGGCATGTGTTAGAGGCAATAATTGGTTAGTTCGTCTATCAAAGATGAATTCGTAACTAAATTATGGTTTGGATACAGAAACAGTCCATCTGAGAGAAAAAGCTGTTTAAGAACAGAAATGACTAGATAGAAATGACTGTGAATAATCCAGCGGGTTGATATTTACTGAAGGTGGACCTGAATTACTTTGGACCCCCCTAATGAATGAGCTGCCAACTTTAGAGCCTCTCTGTCTCTCGGGCTTCCTCCCCATCACACCAAAGAGATAACTGCTCGCTGCGCCGTGCCAAAGAAACGCTACTCTGGAAAGATGATAACACCTTATTTCAGAGAGCTGCGAACATTTAACAAGATACACGTACAGAGCACACTTTTTCATTAACAGCTGGTTTATTCATGTTAAAACCCCTCCAGATAACTAAATAAAAGCATGCCCGAAATGTGAGCAGAGGAATAAACCATGCAATCTGCGCCTCCAGCTTCTTATCCCGAAGACGCCTCTGTGTGTACCTGCTCAGATTCCTCCTTGCCCCCCTCCTGCAAAGAAGACACTTTGCTGCGCGGCTGAAGAGTGGCGCCTCTCCCTCCGCGCTGCGCCTCCGCCGCGGCTGCTGCCTCCAAACACATTCACTAACATATGACAGTTTGCAGGGAAATTCTTGACAATTGGTGTCTTGAGTGTGTGGCATAAATAGCAGGCAGAGCCCTCGCTGGGTTATGATGGGGCGGCTTGATGCTTGCTGGCATGGCGCGCCGCTGATTGGTCTGGCCGCGGCCTGACGTCAGGAGGCTGGGAATAAGGCTGGCTTGGAGCTTTAGGAGCAAGACAGTTTACTGGAGAGCCACCGTATCCCAGCATACACACACCATGGCACTGGAGACTGGGCATCCCAGTATACACGTTGACTGACTGGCTGACTGACTGACTGACTGACTGACTGACTGACTGAACCGGAGCATCGCAGCAGCTGAACATCCAGGATCCGCGGACACACTCTTTTCCAAAATCCTTTGGGTGTGTGATTTTCTTCTTTTTTTTGCGTCTGAACAGTGGATACGCTGCCATGTACACTGAATTGTTGACAGGCGTGCGTGTGTTGTTGTGTGACAGCGCTGCCCTAGAAGCATTTTATTAGGACTGGCACTGGGGGCTCTCTTCACTTCAGAGCAACCTGCAGCTGGTTACATGTTGGTTGAATTGTGTGTTTTTCCTCCGGATCCAATGAAGGACTGATTTTTTTCCCCCCCCCTTTTGGCTTTTTTGCACCTGCAAGAGAGGAAGTGTCTGTTTTTCTGTGCGGAGGAAGAAGCAGATTCTCGGTCAATGCTCGGCCTGTACTACTGTTGATTTTAGTTCGTGTGCGTGCTTTAGTTGTGGGGTTGCACCTCAGCCCAAAGCCATGGTCCACTGCGCCGGCTGCGAGAGGCCTATTCTGGACCGCTTCCTGCTCAACGTGCTGGACAGAGCCTGGCACGTCAAGTGCGTGCAGTGCTGCGAGTGCAAATGTAATTTGACAGAAAAATGTTTTTCTCGAGAGGGGAGACTGTACTGCAAAAATGATTTCTTTAGGTAAGATATGGGAAGGTGACAAGCAGGGTGTTTGTGTATTTATGTCTGGGTTTGTGTCAGAAGGAAATGGAAATAAAATAGCTTCAAGCCATTTAAAAAGCAGCATACCAGGCCAATAAACATTTTTAGAAAATATGATTTTTCTATAATTTCTATAGTCTTGTTTAAAATGTTCGTAACTTAAAATAACTTTAAAATGAACGCTTTTTGTCTTCCATATTATTTAAAACTTTGAGGTAATAGAATAATATTGACTGAAAATGCCAGGTTACTATTTACGCCTCTCGTGCTTTCTCACACAAAAAATAGAAATGCTAAAGACCTATCACAAGTGTTAACTGCACATAAAAAAATGTTCGCACTGTGTTTTCTGTTTATTCTCTGAGCCGACCTGTCCGCGCCTGCAGGCGTGAACGAGCACTTTGGAGGCGATAAGCTTTGATTAGCAGCGAGTAATTAAAAGCTTGTTAATTTGGATTCTCATGCTAAACAAGAAGAAAAGAGGGCCAGCTACATTAAACGCGTGTGCACTCGGTCACAGCGGGAGGGGGAGTGGGGAGGGCGGTTTGTTAGGAAATCGAGGAAATCACACCTGGGCTGTGTTTCTGTCAGCCGCAGGGCCGGCCCGGTGTGTTTGCTCAAGCCGGCTGAGGAGGACGTGATAAGTGGATTTGAATAGTAAACTAGTTGAAAAGATCAAGTCCGCAGACAATGCAATCACAGACGTGCAGTCAACAAGCAGTGCACAGCGCTCAATACACATTGTTCAACGCTTTATTAGTGCTGTGTTACTGGGCGTATATTTACTGCCTTACATGTAGAGATCAAATATTTAATAAAACTCCAGGAGGGTTAGAGGACCGACAGCTCTGAAATGCTGTTAGTGGAAGGAAGTCATATGTTATTATTTTTAAAGTAATAATACTGTAGTAGTTCACGCGCAACAGCAACATCTTCTTTTATGATGAAGTATTTATTTAATAGCATTAGTGTTATGTATAGAGTTGGAGAGAGCATACACAATAAAAAAACACATTTTATAGTTTTATTACTATTTGTATTATTATTATTATTATTATTATTATTATTATTATTATTATTATTATTATTATTATTATTATTATTAATATTAATAATAATAAGCCTGAACCTTATCACGGCAGTGTGAATTGGGCAGTGAGATATATATATATTTTATATGAATTAATGAATTCTCTAAAATAGTACAAGGTCAAAGAAAAAATCTTAAATGGAAAAAATGTGTCAGTCTTAAAACTTCTTTATTTCTTATTTTTCATATAGTATCTGGACTTATACTTTATGTCATGTTAAATTATTAGTAAAATGGGTTGTTGTTCGACGTGATAGTAGCCAAAATGTGATTCCAAAATGATCAATTTATACATATGACTTCAAGCTCTATTGAGTGAAACCAGCATTCTTTTTTAAAAGTCCGTCTCTATTCTGCTAAAAATGGATTTTCCCGGTCCAACCTCATCGTGAGATCATATTATTATTTCGAAAATGTTCAATGTAAAATACTAATTTAGTATTATAGAATGAAACGACCCTTCCTCTCTTTCCGCAGAAGGTTCGGCACCAAGTGCGGCGGCTGCTCGCAGGGCATTTCTCCCAACGACCTGGTGAGGAGGGCCCGCAGCAAAGTGTTCCACCTCAACTGCTTCACCTGTATGATGTGCAACAAGCAGCTATCCACCGGAGAGGAGCTCTACATCATAGACGAGAATAAGTTCGTTTGCAAAGAAGATTACCTAAACAACAGCAGTGTAAAAGACGCCAGCCTCCTCTCAGGTGTGTGTTAATGTGTTTGTAAATGGTGATGGATGTGATGGGTTCTGCCCCGCAGAGACAACGAAAATTATTGTTCACATTTGTGTTTTTACTCAAGTCCTTCAGTTTCTTTACAACATTAAAAACAACTAATGTTAGAGTCTAATATAACACTACATTAGTAATAGGATTGTTGTTCCATAATCTGTCGTACAGGATTTGATTTGCGTTAACGTTCAAGGAGAACGTCTCGTTGGTGTTCATTTGTAAAAAAAAAAAAAAAAAAAAAAAAGTTTTTATCCAAGCCTTTTATTTTCTCTGCACCAAACTCGTTATTTGAACCTCTAATATTATATTTCACGAGTTATATAAATGTGTGTTCCATAATCTGGGGTGCAGGGTTTGTATTTCGTTATTGTTTACTTAATATTAAAGGAGAAAGTCTCATGCTTTTAATCTGTAGAATAATGTAACATTTGCTTAAAACTCAAAACTAATGACACATTGAGAAATATTCAGTAATGTATTAATGTCCCGGCACTTTTACTTCACACAAGGACACACACTTGTATTTGCATTCAGCATAACTTTGATTTACGACATGTGATTTACTTCTAACGTTCTTCTTCGTGTGTTTAGTAACGGCGTGCAGCGATCCCAGTTTATCACCGGACTCTCAGGACCAGCTGCAGGACGACGTGGTCCTGAAAGACACGGAGATAGCAGCCCTGTCCGACAAAGAGACGGTCAACAACGAGAATGACGACCAGAACTTGGGAGGGAAGCGGCGCGGCCCCCGCACCACCATCAAAGCCAAACAGCTGGAGACCCTGAAGGCGGCGTTCGCTGCCACCCCCAAACCCACCCGGCACATCAGGGAGCAGCTGGCACAGGAGACCGGCCTCAACATGCGGGTCATCCAGGTGAGCTGCTCCCCATTACCTGCACTGGATCAGGCTTCATTAAGCACCGGAAACAGATAACCCTTTATTATTTATTGGTAAATGGAGCCGTTTCTCCAACCCCAACGAAAATCATTATTTAACTCTAACCATCCCGACGAATTTACACGGTTGGATAGTAAATCACAAGATAAGATATAATAAGATAAACCTTTAGAATAACAGATTAAAAGTTATAGTCGTTAGTTAAAATGCCAATCCAACCAGAAAGTACAGTATGGGTTACAGTATGTGAACGTAAATATTATATATTGTTGTATAAATATGAAGTAGGCCTAGGCTATATACAAAAGGAACGAAAAATGTGCTGGCATGCAGGTCATATTTACTGATACGGTGCAGGGTTTGAGGCAGTGGACAACAGCTGTAATACAATTGTGCACAAAGTGAATAAGATAACATGATATAAACCATTATAAATCCCCGTAGGTAAATCCAGGTGTCATAGCAACAGCAAAAATACGACTTCACACAAGGAGGATTAGAATAAAAAAACAAAAACAAAAATCTAAGGCATAGCATAAAATTAAAATTTGTTTACGGATTTGAATATGTTGAACATGAAATTCAAGTGCAAATCATTCAAATCATCACGGTATGGATCTTCTGATTGTGTCTGACATTTGATGGACATTATATCCAGGGGACACCCACAGGTGGAGGAGGTGGGCTTTCTCCTTTATAGGGTGTTACGCACCCATTAAAAGGTGTGATGTAACAGTTTATATTTTATGGAAAATGTCCCTGCCAAGCTGCCAGACCGTCATGACCGCGCAGGCCTCATCCCACCAGAGACAGCCCCCCCCCCCCCTCGCCCCCCCTCCGCCACATCCTTCACCGCTCTTTAGAAGGAGGCCCCCTTTTGCCTTCGCATAGAATTCATTAAGCCACAGATTGGCCGAGGACGAGGTTGATTTGGAAACGGGTAATTTATATGGGTATTTTTGATTCTTGGCGCTGGCGACGGGGCAAAGTCGCCAACTGGCGCTGGGCTGCTGGGAGTCCTGGCACCGCGCTCCCAGCACGCTTTGCAGCCACATTTAGCCATGCTGCGAGCATCTCCAGCCAAGTGGAAGACAGAAATCTGTTTCAAGGGTCTTCAGGTTGTCTCCTCACAACTCTGAATTACAGCAGGGCCACATTTACTTAAATAAAGAGCAACACATTATTATTATCAATATCCTTTTTTAAATATTATTTTGTACATGTTATACTATTATTATTATTATTATTATTATTATTATTATTATTATCATTATCATAACGGCTGCTGTTGTTAATATTATAATCGATTTTGGGAAAATCAGGGAGCATTTTTTGTTTTTCTTAGCGTAATTTCCAAAAACCGGGTACATCAGTTTGTATAACATCTCAGAAATTCATGCGCCAAAATATTAGCTACACGTGGAAACGTACCTCCAGATACGCCTGTTTTAGTTTACCAATACGTTTTTTTTTTTCTCAACTTGAATACAGCTGAGTGCTAGCAGATTAATAGTAACAGTGGCAAGTAAGGCTAACTAATATGTATGAGCATAAGTGGGGAAAAGGAAGCCGGCCTATAGATTAGGAAATGATAACCTCCAAGAGCCCGGTAATATATCGGTAACAACCCTCCTATTAAGTATTAATTGGAGATTTTAAGCCCCCGCTGCTGCAGCCTGAGCCGGAGTAAATGGAGGGTTAAAAGATCATTAGGGAGGTTACATGTGACTCCTGCTCCTGGAACCATAATTGGGCGCAGTTCTCTCACCGCGGAGCCTCGCGGATTTACCGCGCCGGCTCATCGCGCACGCCGCAAAACACACAGTCATCCCGGTTATTGACTGTCATGAGATGCCGCTGGGTGCAGGTGCCAAGGTAAACATGACACCTAATTACACTTCAGTGTGTACGGCAGGGAATTAACACAGTGGGCTTTATTTGCAGCTTCGAAAAAAAAAAATCCACAATGTGCACAGTTGTTGTGTTTACATTTTTTATTCTGCGGCCCTCAGCCACGTTCTCCATCACCTCCATTTCTCACCCTCCTCCCATCTCAGCCACAATATTGACGTACAATCAAAATGGCGTCAGAAGCCTTTTGCATGTTGCTGACACGAGGTGTGTTTGTGTGTGTCTAGGTCTGGTTCCAGAACCGACGTTCCAAAGAGAGGCGCATGAAGCAGCTGAGCGCGCTGGGTGCGCGGAGGCACGCATTTTTCCGCAGCCCGAGGCGGATGAGGACGCTGGTGGACCGGTTGGAGCCCGGGGAGCTCATCCCCAACGGGCCCTTCTCCTACTACGGAGGTATGATACTATTTCATGTTTCGCTAATTAATGTTTGTTCTGAACATCGTCCAAAGTTTTCATATCATTTTCTGTCATTATAAAAATACGTTTAGCATGATTCTATAATTTTCATGTCATTGCTATACGTTTCAGTCACATTTTGTTAAACATATTTCATTTAACATGTTATCAAAGATATGTTTCCCTTTTTTTAATTATATCATGCTGTAATGATTAAAGATTCAAAGGTTGTATTGTAATCTGCACAATAGCTGTAGCTTAGTTGTTGGCAATTATAATTTAAATCCCAGGCAATTTACCTAACACATAAGAAGAAAAAGACAATAACTAGTGCAAGGGAGTAAAATGTGCAAAATACTGGAAATAAGCAAACTATAAGTGTAAAATTAAATTGAATGAAAAAATGTTAAGTTAATTACTTTTAATTTGAATAAAGTAGTGTTTTTTGTAATAATATGTAAATGACATGTTTGGACTGGATAGAACGAGGCCCCATTTTATGCCTTTTTTTAATCTATAATGTGCTGAGACCTTAAAGAAATACAGTTGATGGTCTACAATGATGTGTCTTTTCAAAGGGATGTAAATGTAACTTTAGTACAAAAAAGTACATTAACTTGTATACAAACAAGTATATAAAATGCAGGAATTTTGGAAAGCCCGCAATAAGGATCTTATCGTGTTATTATTTTCTAAAACACAAATTTGGGTAAGCTTGTCTGGAAACTTTTGGTGATCACAAAGTTTCTATCTAAGTAATATGATACCACACTTTTCCTTCACAAGCCCTGAAATGTCTGTGAAATATCTGATCTTCTTCAGAGAATTTCATTTGTGCTCGGGCCTTTGTTATTTCTGCTGAAGCAAAAAGTCTTATAATATTCTGCACAATTAAAAAGAAATCGGTCTCAGTAGGTAGAATCACTGAAGAAATGGCCCCCATTTTAATTAATTTTGTGGCCACGTTGTTCTCCCCACCCAATTGCAGTTTTGATTTAAGTGTAGCGTGCTCTGTGACTAATGTAGTAAGACGAGGGTTTGCCTCCCTCTCTATACAAATCAAGCCACATACATTCGAAGCATTCCTCAATGTCTCCGGAGTTCTTTCTGCATTGTTCTCCGAGCTAACTTTCCCATCTTCTTTTGGATCTCCAGATTATCAAAGCGAATACTACGGCCCGACAGGGAATTACGACTTCTTCCCTCAGGGGCCTCCGTCGTCGCAAGCCCAGACCCCGGTCGATCTTCCCTTCGTGCCCTCCTCAGGCCCAACCGGGACACCCCTCGGAGGTATGGACCACCCCCTGCCGGGCCACCACCCCTCCAGCGAGGTTCAGCGTTTCTCCGATATAATGTCCCACCATCCGGGGGATTCTCCGAGCCCAGAACCAGGCATCCCGGGACCCATGCACAGCATCTCCTCCGAGGTGTTTGGCCCCAGTCCGCCCTTTACCTCACTGTCCCTGAATGGCAGCGGATACAACAACCACCTGTCCCATGCACCCTCGGAAATGAACGAGGGCACTGTGTGGTAGCTCTCTGAGAGCTGGACTCTACTGATGAGAGGAACAGGTCGTGGTGAGGTTTGGCGGTGATAGAGGCTGGGGTCGAGAACATGGAAATGGATATTGACAGGGTTAGGGTAACGCCATTGAATCATTTTATTTTCCATATTTATTTATTTATTTTCCCTCTGGATTTGTTGTTGTTTTTTTGTGGGGAAAGCGTATCTGGCATAATGCTTAAAAACATTGTCTTCAGTATTGTGTTTGGGTGTTTGAATTGCTTCTTTAACTCCCCAAGCCGCATCCAAAAAAAAAAGGGCGAGACTGTGCTGAACTGCCCCCCATTCACCCCCTTCTTTGTTTGGACCCCCGTCACCCCTCCTGACTCATGTCAGTCGCCCCCTAACACTCACCGGTGGGGTAAAAAACAAGCCTTTGGAAATCTCCTATGGTACGCCCTGAACAGGAAAACATCATTAGCTACTGTCAAAGACCTGAATAGCTTTGCAGAGAGAGAATAAGGCCGAGCGGTGATGGTGTGCTGACCGGGCTCCAAGCTGAGCTGCGTTCACACTCTGTTCGAGGTACGACTTTTGTCCCTTGTATTTATTCAGAAGCTCCTCAGACCTCTTTGCCTCTCAAGGCTCTGCCATATTGACACTTAACCTTTTTGACACAATGTTTCCGGAGGCCAGACGAAATGACATTTGTTCCTCCGTCTGGACCATTTTTTTTCTTTTTCAGAATTTCCACCAAATCTGAAGAAGGCTGCCTTCAAAAGGCAAACAGTGAAAACCCTCTACGGATTGCAAACCCTTTATTTAAAATGGAAGTGAACTTGAAATGTTGAAATGAAGTCTACCTTCTAAAAATCTTTTACCGGGGTTCTAAACGGGACTTAGAACAGTCAACTGTTTACGTGATCTATTAAATTCAGGAGTCCAGAAGTATCGAAAACCATGTTTTAGAACCTCTTGATCCATATAAAATTGTTCCAAGCAACCAACCAAACTTTTGTATTGATTTCATTTATATTGTATGGAGATAAAAACACATTTGCTGGGGTTGTGGTTCACTGTGCTAGTTTGTACAAGATGTTGTTTACAAAAAAGTAAAAAAATTGATAAAAACATAAGTAAAGTAGAAATTTGCCAAATAAAATAAATAGCACAAATACTGTTAAAGTGTGCTTTGCACCATCATCTGCAGAATGTGTTGAGACAAAATGTAAGTGTTAAAAGAAGCAATTGACTTCTTACTTTTTAGTCTGAAGATACATTCATAAAATTGTTAATATAACATACTTAGACAGGTTTTATTTTTGTCCAAACTATTTAAAACTGACGGTCAAATATGCGGCTAGTAGCTGCTACATCTCTTTGAATATCAGCCCTCATGGGATGTATTTTATTGTTCAAATAAACCTAAGCTTATGTGACCTCCAGTGCATATTAGACCATTCACTGTATAAATACAACATGTTGACAAAAATGTGTTTCTAATAAAACTAGAAAATATACTTATGAATTTTTTTAACACATTTTCTTTGGAGCAGCTATCTTACTGTACATCACAGTGTATTAATGATCACTCCGGTGTAACTCCTCTCGTAATGAGTGCTTTTTGTCTACACGTCTGATTTCCCATTAACTCAGAATGTGAAATAATTGGCGTTTGCCGACACGGTGACAGGTAAACAATTCAGATTAATGGTTATCAAAAACATGGAGTGAGGGATGAAGAGACAGAGAGAAGAAGAGGCCGAATGAGAACGCAGAATCAGAGCTGTAGAAACTTAATGTTAAACAACAATTCATAGACAAATACAATAAGGGTTCGACCAACAAAAAAGTTTTTTGCTGATTTCACTTTCATAAGCCTTTAGTGGACTGTCTTGCTGACACAAAGGGGAGCGAATTCACAATTTACACCGCCTCTATCCCTTCCACTTTGTCTGCGGCCTCGGATTCTTCTGTTCAGTTACTCGCGGTCGTACACTAATCATAAGCAGTTAGCTGTGCAACTGTGAAGGACAATGATGAGATTGGCGTGACTGTGGCTCTGCTGCTTGTCTTGCGTTTGTTAGGCTGCTCCTACATGATTATTCCCGGCAGCTTACTGTTCTCGCGGTGCGGTCCGATGACTGGGAGGGACTTTTCCAACTTATTTTGGTGAACATAGCAGTAATGATAATCAAGAAGAACCAAACACTGAGGCTTGATCTTTTTCAGGAAGGATGAAAATAGGGCTCATGCGGGCGGTGGGATGAATCTGAGGGAGCCTTTATCTTCCAAACCCTGCATGTGCAGTTAGGACCATATGCAATCCTAGTTTTCTCCCTCTGCCCCCAGAAAGTAATCCACCATGAATTAAACATGGTATTGAGAGTTAACCAAGCTTGGGGATGTGGGGAGGAAGGTGGGAGTGGAGGGTCTGTGGAAGGATATAGGTCTCTGTTGAGCCCCTGGGCTTAGCCCCCCCTGTGGTAACATCATGCACCGGCGACTAACCGCCCCCGGGGCCATGGCTCTTTAAATTTAAATCTCCTATTGATCGCTGATCAGCTGTTGGCGCAAACTGACCTTGTAGTCTTACGCTGGAAAAATAAAGAAAGCCTTAACAGCATTGAATGGGTTTTAAATGACATTTGAAATCCCTGAGTCAGGATGTTTGAATGGCCCACACACCCACAGGGATCCAAAATAAATGTTCTGTACGTGTGTGTGATGATAGGGGGTGACAGGGAGACAAAGGAATGGGGGGGGGTACAAAACGATACTTTAGGGGGCCAAAATATTGAGCCAATAGGAAAATGATGGCCAGCAGGCGAACACTGAGACACTGAGAAAGGCGCCTCTCCATAGGAGAGCGTTTGACTATTGGTTTAAAATGCAGAGTGGCTCAGCTGGAAGTGCACCCTCTCTTCGGAGTGAACACAGAGTAAGCACACAAACACATGGCACCAGTCCTCTTCGCAAACAAACAACACATGTTGGGGGAAGCCGATCTCTTGGCCAGTAAACAGAAACGCTGTTAATCAATGGAGCACATTTCCCTGGCTCAACACTCAGCGATCTCTCTCACTTTTCTTTGTTTTACTTCCTGCACCAGAAGGAGATGTTAACTCATAGGACCAGTTATTTTGAAATGTAAGAATATTACAGGGGCGTTTTCTTACACACAATGGCTGGGTACCTATTAGAGGTATAATCAAAGGGGAATTAACCCTATAGCATGATCAAGAAGCCTCCGTTGTATTCTGCTCCACATCCACAACCAAATAGCACTTTAAAAAATGATAATGGCACAGTCTTTTTGTTTCTTTTATGGAATTAGGGTTAGGGTTATGGTTAACCTAAACAAAAACAATACATAAAATGAAAGACATTTTTAGAATCAGCATACAAAATAACCACTTTATGTATGTTTTTTATATTATACAGTATACTCCCGACTTGCTTATTCTCCACATTCCCCCGGAAAACTCCGCAGGACACAATCTCCCTATCCCCAATGGTATGCCTTTATCAAATCGAATGAAAACATTGAGGAACATCAGGCGATGAGAAGTTTGCTCTCTCCCACATAGCAGTAAGGTATAGAAGTAGATCTAAAGTATTTCTGCTCATTCAAAGCAACACCAAAATGTGCACTGGTCATTAGGAATCCAGGAGTTACTCCAGAGACGGTGTTTGTGGGATAAGGTGGAACACACATTCCTACTTTTGTTCTTTTAGCCTTATGAAATTAGATACAATTATAGGGTGAGAAAATACAACCAAACATATTAATCATGTCAACTACTAAAAGCTCCACTCCACTATACAGCTGCCAATGTATTCTGTACACATGGCTCAAACTTATGCATTCTAATACAACAATACAGTTCAAGTTCAAATGTTGAGTTTCCGTTGAAAATGTTTTAATACCATGCTCTGCTCATTTTGGGGGAGGTGCTTTGTTGTACAGATTAACTGTATTGCATTACTCTGATAGGTGGCTCCAGTTATTTTTATCATTATTATTATTTTTGGCCAGTTTAGTCTTTTTTAGAAATATAGATTTGAAAGGGTAAGACAGAAGGGATGACATAACTAAAGGATCCTCAGGCCAGAGGATTTGAACCCGAGTAAGCCAAAGCAGGGACTGAGCCCCAGTTCTACCAAGTGAGCTATGTGGTTGCAAATATATTGGCCATCACATTCAGGGTAAATTACAGAATCACCCCTAATGCAACCCAGCCGGTCCTAGACAATGGCTGGAAGAGATCTGCATTTCCAATAGAGACAAGATGCGACTGCTCGTTGCTGTGGATTCTACATACACACATCGAGCCCAAACGCTCAGTAAGTATCTAAATAGAAAGATTCAAGTTGACTAAACTGACCTTTGAGCCAAAGGGTTATCAAGCGCATAACCCTGACCTCGCCTGACCCAGGGTTGTGTCAAATTCCCCACCATCCCCTGTGTGGTGTCAGTAGGGGAAGCCTTGCATGCTAACCCTATGCTATGCTGTACAAAAAATATAATGTTAAGAAATTGATATTAAGGCTTAATGCCTTGGATATTGACTCAACTACAATCAAGATATACCAACATACAGTAGCTACTTCAGCTAATTAGCCTAGGTAACATCCCTAGTGTACTCAAAGGAAGACACTTGACATTAAAAGAAAAAGACATGAAATAGTAAACATAATGCTGAGAGTAAGTTACAACAATAAGAACAATATTTACATTTAAGATAGCTTAAGAAAAACTAAATGTAATACTGTACAGTATAATAAATACTGTATACTGTCAAATATTGTACAATATATGCAGTATTTATATTCAAAATAAATATGTGGTATATAGTGCTTGATAAACTATTTTAGTTAGCTTCTGACAAAATATCACTGACTCTTTAACACTTCTCCAGCTAGCTAAAAATAGAAAATCAGAAACATAATACATGAGGAAATGATAGTGTTTTAAACTATTTACTATTACCAAATAATTCAATTAAAATCAATAATGTTCATTAATATCAGCAATGCTTAATTAATGTGTGTGTGAATACAATTGTGTTATATGAAATAATTAGTTTATAAAGTAAATATGTAATAATAGCTGATAATAATAACAACATTCTGATTAGACATAGTAAACTATTTATTACCAGTTTATTATTAAAGTTTGATATAATTTATTTTTGCAAATTATTACAAAATTATTTCTAAAACATCTCATGCATGGAAAGATGGAGCAGAAACCATTAATTACATTTTGAAATTTTATTTTTTTTAAATGTAGATAATGTTTATGCTTTACGCAGTATTCATTACACCCTAAACAATATTGCCTATCTATCTAAATATGTGTTTAACGATGCTTTACAAAGCATGCAAATATTGTTTATAGAGGTTTTACAAAGTATTATTTACAGTTACCCAATTTCTTAATATCTATCTAAATAATGTTTATTCATGCTTTACTAAATACGTTTTAACCTTTAACAAAGTATTAAAAACATTTTTCTTTCATTATGTATATAAATGTTTTACAAACCATTTGGTATTTTAAACAAATCCTTAATATAGTTTATGAATAACATAAACGTCCAACAATTAACTTTGAAAATAAATTATAGCATCACTAATTACCAGTGAATATGTATTATCATTTAATGGAATGTTGACAGCAAAATAACTTAAGTTCTATTAACTTTAAATTGCTCTATTTTTAATTACGCCTAAATAAAGAACTACACATATTGAGCTTATTTCTTCTTTAGTGTTGCTTGGTCCTGAAAAAATGTGCATAAATGTACCTCTAACTTGCTATTCTGAATCAGTTCCAAATGTTTTACTTATAATTGGTATGTAACGCATTGTAGTGGAATTTACATAAAGAAATTGCCCATGTAACAAAGAATGTGTTCACCCAGGGAGGAAAGTATCGTCGTTTAGCAAAGTGGAAAGTACTAATTTCCCCCTGGAGGATGTGCTGATGGTATGTGAGGTCTGCAGGTTGGCCTGATTAGCACAGAGCATGGAGTGTGTCTACACCATCTGACCCATGGACTGATATTCATTTGTCATTCACATATTGGGGACCAACTGCTGTGTTTTTGCTCAGGGCAAGGGTTTTTCTCAATGAGTTGTTTGTGTATGATTGCACTGGCAATTTCCACTTGTGATATTACTGGGAGTACATACTTAAGCGCAAAATCTGTTTGGAATTCACTCGGTTGGAGATCGGGTGGTTTTAATGATGCTTGGCAATGCATTTTGTCTGAAAAAGCTCTTTAATGACAATGTCCGTTCTTATGTACAGTAGTCCCAAGATTTAAAACAATAGTACATTTACACTTTCGGCAAACTGCAGTATCCACCATATATACCTAGTGTCAGTCACTACTCTCTTCCTAGATCATAGGCAGTCACTCTGTTCCTGTTCATTCATGCCGACTACAACTTTCAGGTCTGCTTTTTGATGGATTGTTCAATATAAAATGATGGAAATTAAATGGAAAATGACTGTAAACCAATAAGGTTGATCACTTGAAGACCACCTCTTATTAGATGATGCTACACATGGTATGACAAACTGTGCCACATTGTCAGGTTGCTGCTTGTAACCCCACCATCTGTGTTGAAACATTATTTTTTTTATTTAGCCAAAAATTAGGCAAATTACGTTTGCCTCAAGATGCTTTACAATCTGCCTAGCACACCAAACCCTCCGACCTGAGACCCTTGCTTCAGATCAGGGAACCAAAAACCCTTTAGGGGAAAATGTGGAAGAAAATTCAAGAAGAGCTCCAGAAGACAGTTCACTTTAAAAGAAGTGTTGAGTACGGAGTAATTTTCATAATACACCTTTAATATAAACAATGCATATCACAAATATTGTTGCGCAATAAAGCAGAGTGACGGATTCTTAAGCTGTTTGCTCACCGGGAGATCAGGCGCAGCGCCTTTTGTAAAAACAGCTAGTTAGTTTTGTTTCTATGGTTATCTTCCATTCTTGAGTGTTTGTCTTCATAGTCTCATCAGTTCAGTCAGACAACTCACATGTTTCATTAATATGTTTATTAGAAGCAGTATATAGTTTGAGTTTGGCTTGGGCTTCATCACTCCACATATTTACATAGAACATTGAGTAATGATTAGATACAGTAACTAACCCCCGAGCCTACAGGAGGAAGCTGGGTTGGTGGCGGGGCAGGCAAGCATCGCCAACGTGGACACAGCAGCAGCAGCGAGGTGAACGCATTTGCAGCGTAGAAGCAGCATCAGCTGCATAAGCGAGGCAGAGGTAGGCAGATCTGACAGCTTAAACAGATTGCCAGATTTAGGAGACTAGGTTTGGTTGGTTGCAAGACTGGCAATGGACATTATGTGTGAATGTATCATTGGTGCTCGAGTTGATTGCCTGAACTAGCTCACAGGTTTCGCCCCATTCGCGCGTGGTAAGGTTTGTGGCAACCATGACAATATTTGTGATAATTTCACAACGACCACAGCGCTCTGCATCAATTTTGAGCGGTGCCTAACGCCAAGGGAATGGCTTGACACCTCTTTCTGTTTCATCGCTGGTCATTTGATGGCAGCTTTAGAGAAAGGGTGTACACATCCTAAGCATAACAACACCATGAAGCTGCTGACCTTTGGAGATACAATGGTTGATTGTTAAAAGTCAAGTGATCAATGACCAAGGCACAGTTCACTGGGAGTAGAGAGGTGGATGTACAGACATGCACATAAAAAAACGATATTGTCACTTCACTATATATTTGGTTCAATCAGTCTCTCTAAAACTCTTCAGCCACATTGTTATGCGCAAGCTACCTTCTTGCCATTTCTTATTCATCTACAAGGAGCCATCTTACCTTCTAGCTTCTCCAACCTGTTCTCTGGTTGCGGAAACCTGAAACCTGGATTATTTCAGCTGCCGGTTTGAACCTCTACCATGGGAATTGAATGCCCTTGTCTGACGCTTCCTGTCATTTAGCAAAGATTAATGATTATCTTTCCACAACCAATGGAAGATACATGCAGATTGCTATACTGCGATTTGAGGTCCTGTGTTCCCTCATAACCTTGTTGCATTTTGAATTAGTTCCCTGTACAGTTGGGCTGTGTGTTGTGTGGATTGTGGTTCAGCTGCTTTGCCAAATGGCCTCTCCTGACTTATCAGGGCCAGAATAACCCTAACCATGGTCCTCTAGGGCTCTTGAACAAACATTCTACATTATACTTGTACAATATTTGCGTAATGGTTGTATCCGTTGATACAGGGGCAGTGGGAACATGGTTGACACTGTTGTGTTTGTTGTAGTTATTGTTTTTGTGATGTAACAACATGTCACCTTGACTACTCACAATGAAATACACTTTAATCAACCTTAGAAAATACCTGGCAATACCTACCTACTGAGCAGATCAAGGAATTCATTTAAAAAATGGGCGAAAATCCAATCAAGTACAGATTGGAGTCCATGACTTTATGAAGCTTTGTGTTTGGGACTTTACAATGCGTTTCTTACCTTTGGATACAACAAATATATATATGTAAACTGTTACAGTCTCATTTTAAGAAGTTCACTGCTCAAAGAGCCTCTCTTGGGCAAATGTTTTTCAGTTATTTACTGCCAGCTTACCATTTTTCTACTGTAGCATTATCTGTGTGTGTTTGAGCAAGTGGCTAAATGCACCACTGTAGAAAGCCCTTATCACCTGAGCACATTGTAACTTCAGCTCCAGGTGTTCACTGCCATGTTACTGTACCCAGCGCACATGGTCATGTTGCTAATTAAAGCAATCCCATGCTTATCCTGAGAGGAAAATACCTGGATTAGAGGGAGATTTGCAACTCAAACCTGAGACATGCCTAATCAATTTAAATCCATTAGACAATTAATTCACTTTGGTGGAGGGTGGATATTGCACATGCACTAATCTGGCCTCTAAATTGTCACTGTGTGTACTGATGAGTATTGAGTGCTCTGTGTACATATACAGTGCTGAGATTGTGCAAGCAACCCTGCGCAGAGGAAGGAATAAACAATTATGTTTCCTGTTTGAGTGTCAGGTCAACGGCTTAAGTATATAATGTCAGTTATGGTTTAGTGGGATGTGAATTCATGCTGTTTTCCACGGATTTACTCTGTTTTCTGCATGACCTTTCACCTTTCAGTCAGGTAATGCTCCCCATAACTGTCACATGTGATGTCACAATGATGTCATACCCCACTTCACTCTTTCTGGAGTTATTTTCTTAGGGTGGACCACTTCATTTATAGTATACCGTTGATTCCAGGGTTAGGGTTAGGGTTGTCATCTGGGTTGATTATTTACATTAAACAGGCCTACACTGAACATACACAAGTTTATTTTTTCAGAAAAAACCTGAAGTTGGAATGTTTGGCAAATTATGCATGATTATTTATTTTTGATTAAAAAAAATGTCCTGTTTGATCTGAAGCAAATAATGTGGACACCCCTTTATGTGTTGTGTGTTAGGGCATGACACGTGTATAACATTGTTATGTCAGTTCAAGGACAGCGGCATGTTTTTGCTGAAATCTCAAATTTTGGGCACTAATACAAATCCTGGATAAACACTATGAAAATAGGGTTAATTGTCAACAACAAACTATTATATTTATTCCATTTAAAAGAAACCCACTCATTGAGTAATTGGATATATGCTGTCTTTTTATTTCATGATTAATTGATTATCCCTTGATTCTTTCCAGAGATGTCCTGTACTCCTGGAAAGAAAAAAATAAACCTCTTTGTTAAAGTTTGCTAACCCATCAAGACATATGCCAACATAAAGTAAAGGGGAACTTGGAAATCAAGATATAACATCCCATTTCATCCCAAACGCATTGAACCATTAATACACATGTAATATTTGAACTGAATATATCACTTTTATTTGGATACATTAAACTCAGTTGAGGGACATTTGTCTGTATGTACTTATATGTTTTTTTCAAAACTACGAGGGGGGAAACTGACTTATACTTGAGCCACACGTTGTCTTTAATCTGAGAAAAATTGTCCTGAATAATTCTGTATAAAAAAAAACATTCCAATTAAAGTAGGCCTGTGCAAGTGCAGCCAAGCAGCTCTGTTATTCAATTCCATTAGAATGAACGATGCAGCGGCATGCAACCATGCAGTTAACAGGAATTAAAACCATAGGCAAGATGACGGATTACACCACAATAGGTGTGTGTTTCTGAGTGTGTATGTGTATGCATCCATGCACGCTTTCTGTTCTTGCTTTTTTTTTTTTTTAAATAGTACATATTGAATATTTTTCCAACACACATACTTCAATATTAAATGTAAATAGCTTGAACATTGAAACGTGCTATTAGGTCTATGCTGTTACATGGCTTCAGTGTACTTGTCAGTATTTGCCAGCTGTAGTTATTACATGATATATGGCTCTGTTCTTGATGCATGCATGACAGTTGGCAGTCATTAATCATAGTTAGAAGATAGCACATGGTTCGGGGTCCCTTTTTCTGGCTCCTGGTAAGTCTAATAAGTATAGCTTGGTGTTCTGGAGGTATGCGCAGCTGCAGGGATGGTGACATGCTCAAACATATTTCATATCATTCAACGCTGCTTTGCAAAAACATGTCTAGTAAACACACACAATCTGGCAAGCAATGGGGCTCCATCCCTCCACTGTTCACTTCAAACAACCACAATGTCTGCTGATTTCACTGCAGGAACCTTCCTTTACTTTTCCTTTTCTAAAGTTCCCTTTGTTTGGCTACTCTGCATCATGTTACTTATAGATGCGTAGGTGTGACAGTCATAGCCCGGCTCAGCGAGTGTGTCTGCACTAGTAAAACAGCATTGTTGCGACACACCCACCTTAACAGAGTAGACTAACCATGCATTTAATTAGAAACAAAAGCTGGAAATAATTAATTAGACAGTAATTCCCTTTTTTACCCTTGCCAAAGTTTATAATGGAGTAGATAGGCGGTTGGATTTCAACAGAAAGTAATTTATTAGAAATAAAAACTAGGGGAGGCCACAAGACAAATGGTCAGTGTTCCACTTCAGTGTCCTGGTTTGTTGCCTGGATATCTTTTGGTGCTCATTTGGTGCATGCGTTGTTATGACTGAAGGTTACATTTTCTATTAATTTATAAATACCACAAACCAATGGATTTGAAATGTACAGTAAGAAATGCAATGCTTCCATTTTGAGGCCAACTTCTAGAACTAATTTAACCAATTGAAGATGATCAATCAAAATACTTTATTAATCCCAGGGGGGTTCGTGCATCATATTAGAATACAATAAATTCATATTTATATAAACATAATTGAATTAAAAATCTGCATTAAAAGTCCTTGTAGCCATAGGGAACGCGTCATAGTTAAGACTCAGGCTCATTTTTTTTCCTTTTTTTTAAAGATATTTTTTGGGGGCTTTTTGCCTTTAATCGGATAGGACAGTGGAGAGTGACAGGAAAGTGGGAGAGAGAGTCAGGGTGGGATCTGGAAAGGACCATGGGTCGGGAATCAAACCCGGGTCGCCGGCGTACAGTGCAGGTGCCCCAGCAGTTGTGCCACGGCCGGGGCCAAGACTCAGGCTCATTTTGAAGACATGATGAAGACCAAGGCTTATGGCAAACACATGGTGACGTTTTTGGTGCAATACTCGTCATTCACAACATTCCGGAAGCCAAAAACTGTCCTGGAAACATTGTGAATAGAAACATTGCCCAAACAGTTCGCAAGCCATCAATGTAAATGTTGTTTGTCAAATATTTTCTGGTACTGCAATGTTGCTGTCAAACACAATAAACTACACTCCTGATATTCTGTCTGACTTACATCTAACGCCGTTAGCTCGTCAATTCCATTAGCTAGTGATCTTACATTACCCATGATGAGAAGGGGGAAGACAGAGCTTATATATTCTTTTCTCCATAAATCTGGACCCAGCCAAGTCAATACTCCAAAAATACAGATAAGGGATGGAGTCACCGAGTTATCCAAACTGGGTTATGAAAAATGATCTAATGCAAATGCCCTTTCTTGAGCAGGGATTATATTTGATTGAAGGACAGTCTGTTTTGCTAGCGTGTGTTTGATCATTGTGTATTTCAATTACCGCCATTATTCGTGGTATGCACCACTCCCCTTCATTCTGAGCTTCCTAGTAGAGCTGTGGTGGTCATGGGAAGTGTGGTTATTTGTAGATGTAATACCACAGTGTGTGACCATAAAGTGTAATACCGAAGAGAACCCTTGCCTCCCGAAGGCTTGTTGTTGCAACATAACTTTTTCCGATTGTTTAGACTTCTTCTCACCACTCTCTAACATTCCTAATTTACCAAAGTTCCCATAACACGTTTATATGACTAGGGTGTTTTAAGAATGATTTTGAGAGTCAATTAAAGATATTAATGATCGAATTATTGATGATTGATAGTTTGACATTGACATTTGTTGTCCGACCACCTTTCGGAGAGACACCTGCAATTGTCTTTTGACCATTTTTAGAATAGGTGAAAATCACTTCATGCTAAAACCTGCATGAGTTTTGCCGGAAACTGCATTAAATAAAGTGAGGGAGGCTAGAGGGTATCCATAATCCCCATTGAAATTAAAATATCCGGAGGTAAGAAGTCATTGGGACTCCTGTGAATATGTCCAGTTATGGTCTGTTTTTTCAAGTGTTGTTCAGCCATTACTTGAAAGGTGCTCATGAATTCTCCAGGGTGTTGTAGTTTCATTTGATAACAATGTCTCAGAAATAAGTACATTACAGACTTTTTAGAGTATGTATAGTGGTCAATGGTGATCCCTCTGGTATTAGAGGGTTAATCAAGTTTTTACAGCAATTATGGAATTCATGAACGGTCTTGAAAGCTCACCTCAATTTTGACATATCAACACACTTCTTAGCCAAAAGATGGCCTCATCAGGTTAAAATATGCTTCGATGTTGTCTTATGGCAAAAGTGCACAGAAGATGGCTGTATCCTTCTTCTTACTCAACCTCTCTCTCAGATGTTGTTTGTCTTTGTAGTGTCAACATGATTCATTTACTTTTGGACAGTTCCTTCTGGAATGGGTTAATTGGCAACTTTGTTTGATGTATAATTCGGCCTGTAGGCATCTGACTTCTTTTGGCAGGTGGAAGCAGTTTTGATTTAGGTCTAATGAAGTAAAGTATGGATAACATCACAATTTGTATTCTTTCGTCATCAGAAAAAAACATTTATTCAGGAGTTTAAACATTAAGTATGTATTTCATAAATTGTTTTTATGTCAAAGGGCATTATAAAGTGCAAACTGAGATACATGGCTAATCTGACACAACACAATAACACACAATAGATGGAGCAGAAAAGACACATTTACCCCCCAATTAGTGTGTTAAAAGGCCTGTGTTGTATCAAATGCAGAAAACACAATCTGCAGCCACCTCCATAATGACTCATTGAACCATGGCTTCCAATGGGCCTCCTTCGTCACTGTCACGTCCACTGAGTGCCTCAGTCACATTCAAATTGGCTCCGGGGCTGCAGACATTGATAGAGGGTCTGTGTGTGGTGGGAAGCATGCAGACTAATTTCTCTGGGCTGGGCAGAAGCAGTCCGGTCTCCGTCCATCACCTCCCTGTTATCTGCATTGGTCCCAATCAGTCCAGAGTGTTGATCAATTCAGAGTCAAAGTGAGCTTTCTCTCAGCATTAGGAGCTGCTTTTCATTCATTACACTGTTGGGTACAGCCCGGCAATGTCCTAGCGCTGAGTAGTATTGAGAGGTCAGTTTGCATTGGTGTGCTTTACTGTGTGAAGGAGGCAGAAACAGGAAGAGTTAGTCAGCAAACATCATACGACCAGTAACTGAAATGGTAAACACACATTTTTGGTAATTTACTGTAAAACATAGTTTTTCTTTTCACCGCCAGGTCATGTTGAATATGTCTAAGAGATCGGGACAGCCAGCTTTAGTCATAAGATCTCAATGGCTTGCAAGTGCTATCTTTGAGCCAGCTGGTGTTAATGCCTGTACATCCCGTGATAATAGCAATTTTGGACGTGGTCTCTCTCCTAAAATGCACCAGCAGAAGACCCTAGAACAATTTATAAAATCAACATTCAATGACTAAAAATGTGTTATTGGCTGTCAAATATGTTAGTCTTGTCATGTTTCTTATTAACGTATCATGCTCAAATTGAATGGTTAGTCATGTTTCATGTTTTGTTTAGTTAGTATTGTCTTTTCACGTCATGTCAGGCATTTGTCAAGTTATCGTGTCACACGTCTAGTCTTGTCTTCCACTTCCTGTGTTATTTTGGTACTTACCTATTGTGTCTCTTGTCCGTCATCATCAGCGTCAGCCCCGCCTCTGATTGTTTGCACCTGTTCCGAGTTTCCTCATGTTTAAAAAGTCAAGTCTCCCCTTGTTTTGTGCCAGTTGGTCTTGTGTTGACCTTGTTTCAGTAGTTACCGTACCAGCAATTGTTTTCGTGCATCGAGCCTGTTTCATGTTCCTGAGTTCTTTGATAGTATGTTTTTTTCCTCATACTGAGAACATTTTGTTAATCCATTTTTGATAGATTAATTTTGGTTGTATTTTCTCATCTCATTAAGAGTGTGTAGGTTGCTTATCCTCATGTGCATTTCTAAAATTAAAGTATTTTTTTATACTTTACGTCTGTCTCCTGAAGTCGTGCATTTTAGCTCCACTGCAAAATGTTATCTAAAGATGTGGCTAAAGCAACCAAGATCTTGTGTGTTTCATAAATACATTATCCAAAATTGAGTCACAGGTAGAGGTGATAAAGAAAAAACGATTTTAGCTTGATCACGAAACATAACATTGCATTATATGTAGTGATCATGCATAGTCACATATTTTAAAATACTTACACATTCATAAGTACTGGTCTGATTCTCAATAAAGAATTGAATAAAAAACACCAGGAATATATTTGGTTTGGTATATGTAAAAAAAACAAAAAACAGAGCTTTTAAGATTTATTTCACAATATGTTTTATTTGTTGTATTTTGGGTCTGTAATTATTCATATGATTATAGATTTGTAAATGCCACTTTACAGCTCCATACATGCAGGGATTAGATTGAGATTGGATTTATAATAACAAGGTTGATATAGCATTTCTTACTTCAATGTATTTGTTCTCGCCTTTCTTCAATCTGCCCACCCCCTCTCTCCCTCTCCCTTCTTCCACTACTTAGCCTGTTATCCTGTTTCCTAAAGTAGCCAGTTCTGGTTGATGATTTATAATAAAATTGCTTATAAATTGGAGTGGAAAATGTTTTGCAGACCTGGCAGCTTTCAAGTCTCGTGCCCATTTGTCACTCGACATTTCCTTTTGTGTAACAGCACAAGAATTAATTAGGCTGCGTGGCGGCAAAAGTTTACAGCTATAATTTATGGGAAGATGAGATTCCTTGGACACTATCTCGAACCCGTGTCGATTTATTATTTTTATTAATATTGTGCTACAGTATGTGTGTGTATGTATACAGTGTGTGTACGATTTGTGAATGAGGTTGCCCTGCATTAATGGCAGTGAAGCAAGATTAATTTGCACTTCCTGGGGTTTGTGGCAGGGCAAACATATTTACTGCGGAGGAGAGGCATGCATAGACTGAAATAAAGACTCTATAGTAATCCATTCCAAAGCACATTATGCATGTGCAAATAAGCATGCATATTGCATGGACATACATTTTATTTACCAACCACGCAAACACGTAAGATAGGTGGCGGACATCATGCAATTATATTTGTGTGTATGGGCATAACTCTCTTTTATTTATATTTAAATCTTGTATTTATGGAATTTAAACCTGATTCTGACTGTATCACTGTGTGCAATCACATGCTTCTAGAGTTGAGGAGGACATCACTAATTCAGTTCCCTAACAACCTTCTGCACACAACCCTTCTGCCTTATTCTCTACTATGAAACCATCAAAAGGACACCAGGCAGCATCCATTGTTTTTTGGGTTATCACATCAGTGGACAGACGCCGAATGATACTAAAATATAAGAAATAACTTAAATATCTTGAAAGTCATGGGTTCGTTGCTATAAAATGTTAAACTGACATTCATGGTCTCCAGAGGATGGAATGGAATGGAGTTTTACTGGTTTGGTAGCCCTAACTGTTCCATAGAACAGACAAACAACTGGAAAGGACTTTTGACAGGGCTCCATGCAGTGGGGAATGGCCAGCCTTAACCGAGGATACCCCAAACAACCTTTCGCTCTTTTGATCATTTAGAATTTGAAGACCATATCCCTAGAAAGGTCTATTGACGTAGTTGAGAAGCAACATTGAAGAGGCTGTTGTATGAGGTCTTGGACAGTGCCTGCACATAGTAAGCCAAAGAAAATGGATTGGCAGACATTGGTGGTCATTGGGTAAAGATGTCAGTTTGTTCAACACCTTTCATTAAGGTAACTTTCATTTCTGATGTTGCCTATCCAGGCAGATCAAGGTTCTCAAGTGAGTTGGATTGTATGTAAACCTGCTGAAACTCCATATGCCATTATTGCCTGTCATGTAAACGTGATATGGTTTCTTGGTGCTAAATCCAACTTGTATTGCCTTTAATAATAAGCAATACAAGTCTTTTTGGGGTGTCAAGCTGAGACATGGCATTCGTCATGAGTTAGTCTGAAGGAAAACTAAACCACTGCACAACTGCATCTGTGTGCGCTGCCATCTTAGATTATCACATCCAATTATGGCCCAACATGTATCCAAGTACCTGCAAATGTAACATAAAAATGTTAAAATATTTAAAAGTAAAGCTAAGATGATGAACATGGTAAACATTGACTGCTAACTGTGAACTGTTCTGCAGAAGGTATAACAGTAATTAACTAACCTAGTTGGCAAGTGTAAAATGTTGCTAGTATCATAAATAACTCTTTGTGGATTTGTTAAACATCATAAAATACTTTTTTAATACTTGCAGAAACTTTATTGGGGCTGTATTGCTCTAACTGTGTGTGTCTATGTATTAAAGAGGCCCTATCATGCTTCCTGAGGTTTTCCATTTCCTGTAGAGTTTTATATTGTTTTTTTTATCCATTTAAATGGTCTGCAAAGGCTAAAATCCCGAAGTTCTCTGCAGAGGGAGTTTCACTCCCACGCACTACCCCTCTGCCTAAAACCTCCATTGGACTCCTTTGTTTACTTGAGTATCATAATATCATCACTATGTAACACTATTGGCTAGCGCTCCAACACATTGTATGTGATTAGCTGAGGGGCGGGACATTTCAGACACAAAAACTGTTGACCAATCACGACAGATACGGCCAGCTAACCAATCAGAGCAGACTGGACTCTGGTTTCCAGTAGTATCATGTTTTTTTATGTCTTGGACTTGACTCAGACTTGAACACTGGAGACTTGAACCTGGACTTGGACTCGAGGCATAGTGACTTGACTACAACACTGCTGGTTTCAGACAGAGTGTGAATATAGGTGCTGCAAGAGCTTTTTGAACATTAAAGCATGGAGAGATGTCACAGTAGAGACACTAAATACAAATATAAACCTGAAAAGGAGCATAATATGTCCTCTTAAACACTGTACCAATCTGGACCTTTTATAAAGCTCTTCACAAAAGTGATCACATTTTTAAAGCAACAAATTTTCATTATGGTGGAATTGGATTCAAATAATAATAAATAGCTTAAATTAATCTTTAACCTTGAGAGGAAATATTCCCCCTGTCTCCCTTTTGCATTTGCAAGAATGTCCATGTAGGTTCTCCCTTATTTAGGTAAGTGCTGTGCAACCACTAAACACACACACACACACCCTCACAGCTGCTCTCAGAGCTGCAGTAGGAGGTGCTTGGGATCAATTGTTGATAATTGGGTCTCTACGCGACATAATCTTACATTAGTAAAGCCAGCTGTGCAGCAGGCATGAATTCTACCTGTTTACTGAGCGTAAGAGTGGTGTTTTGAGTTGGCATGTATGTGTGCATGTTCATTAGTCTGAAAACCATCCCAAAACGTAAAATAAAACGCTATTCATACCCATGTTTGTGCCACTGACCTACACCACAATGTGATGTTTTTTTTACTGAAGCTAAACACTAGTGTTATTTGACATCAACAACCCTCTGTCATTCCCCATCTTACACTTCAACACACACAGACCATACAATCAGACGTAACGTTAAAACATTTTTTTTTTTAAAAAGCTGCTCACACCAATTTTGTAATCAATGCCCACAGAAAATGGGATTTCTCCGGCCGCCGGCAATTAATACATTTGTGTCCTTTTTTTAACACTAGTGAACCGAGCTTGAAATTACCAATGACTGGCTCCTGCTCATTTCCATATTTATTGCAGCGGAGGACGAGGTGGTGGAGGCGGCGACAATGGTGGTGGTGGAGGGGGGTGCAAACTAGGGCGAATGATTGATGTGGAGCTCGCCTCCCGCATTACAAACAGCCCATTATTGGCCAGACAGAAGGAAGAGGGAGAAACACTGCGAGAGGGAGCAGTAGGAGGGGAGACGGACAGTATAGGTATCATTTAAATACAACAATCATAATTTAACATGAATATTGTGTAAGTATTAATATAATAGTGTACTTGTGTGTTCTGATTCACCACTGTTTCTTGGAAATGAAAGCCTCCTTTGAATAAAAGTGATGGTTGATAGAAATGGCGGGAGAAACAGTGGTCTAACATACAGTCGATTAAAGTTGAAGTCTGCACCGGAGGTTTTTTTGTCCTTCACTCCTCCTTCCCCCCGCCTGTTTCCTTTCTCCCTTCCTCTCGCCCCATATTTTCACGGGGAAGAAGGCCGGGGCGGGAGCATTAAAGGCCTGTTTTAATGGATGTTGACAAGGAGTGGACCAACAAAAGCCCAAGCCTGAGGATTTGCTTGAAAAGATTCAATCAGACATGTTTTCACTGCGATTAATTGGCGGACTCCGAGGGGGAGGGAAGCGGGGATGAAGGGATTGGCGACGGAGGTGTGAATGAGTGTGATTGTTCCGAGCAGACCCCCCCCCCCCCCCACCCGTCGTCGTCGTCGACCCCTCTCTCCCCTTCTCCTCGCAACACCCCCATGCTCTCCTCTGTCATTTTGAGCGATAGTTTGGAAATGTCCTTTGAATGATGCTAAAGAGCAAACTCCTCCCGCCCTCCCATTCCCCCTCCCCCTCCTCCCCGTGAATTATGAGTATTATTTCAGGGAGGTGGGATGTGGCGAGCCAGAGAACAGGACTACACCACTTTGATTAGATCTGACCTGACTCTACTTGTGTCAGATACACGCGCACACACTGATTGAATTGCCGCTGCTGCTGCAGTGAGTGTGTAGTCTGTTGTGTGTAGATTAGTTTAGACAAACGTGTCGTTATCATGACAGAACTCAAGAGGTAAAAGTAGCATTGTTGAATCTCACTGGCTGTCACTTAGACATCATTCTGTATAAAACACAAAACATTACTAGTGACCTTCAGGTTGGTTGTGACAGTTAATGTGCATACATTTTAATTATGTATCGGTTAACCATATCCATATCCATTTTGTGTTTGTGGTTTTCTGGGTTTTGTTTTTCCTTTTCAGTGTTGGTCTCTTTTTTCTAATTTGTGGATTGTTGTTTTTTGCTTAATGTATTTTACTTTAAATTTTATCACATTTTGTATGTATGCCATGTAACCAAATTCTTAAATCGCAAATAAAAACTAAAACAAATCAGACATGTCTTTTTCCTCAGATTTGTCAAGGCCTGATCAATCTATCATAAAACAGTAAAACATAATTAAAATGTATTTTTTTAACAATACCGCAATGTTTTCAACTTTAATGGAGCACGCTGATACCCCTGTTATGTCAGTGCTGTAATATCCCCGGTTCGCTTGCATCTGGGGACCGTTGTATATGACCCCCTTCGCCCCCACTGTCTTGTCTCCTTTCTACTGCAGGCTGTCTAAGGCTGTTGCAGCATTAAACAATAGCAAAACCTCTTTAGAGATCTGACTTTTGAGAAAACAGAGAACAGGAGAGGCTAACGCGAAGGACGCCATCCTAGCTTGCCTACAGTTAGCAACCTGTTAGCGTGGACAGCTTGTACCTCCACCTCAATAATTCTTTAATGAAAACAATCATCCAAAAACCTATAGCATAATTCCTTTACTTGAGGCAAAAAAATGTGCCCTGCTTTCTGAATGAAAAAAATACCTCAAAGATGAAATCCCGAAATAAGCAAATGTACTTGACATTTGGATACTAGTTTGCCGACTTTGCGTAAGACCAAGGCAATTGCTGAAAATACTGGATCCCCACAGCTGAGACACAATATCTATTAAGAGACATCCGTGAAACAATGGATTAATGTTTTAAAGTTTCTCGATATTATGTTGTTATTCAATCTTAGTTATCAAATATATTAATGTTAAAATGCTATCATAAGCCCCTTAAAGGTGCCCCTTTATAACAAACGTTCTACCTGGCTTTAGTTTCTGTACATGTACCTGTGGTGTTTTGACTCAGAGCGTATATTATGCAAATCCAGACATGACATAAATTCTGCAATGACATGAGCACTGTGAACTTAAGCTTAGGGGAGGTAGGCTGTTCGTCCCTCCTCCCGACACGTTTCTCCGCCTCTCCAAACTTCAGATCCTGCTCAGAAGTGTTGAGGCAAAGTCGGCTTTGGTTTTGGGGGAGGAGGAATAAGAAGTGGGGCAGAGAGAGTGCGCATACAGCAAATTGGCAGCTCCATCAAATTATACTGGCATTAAGGGGGCTTCGCAGGGCGTAATCCACACGCCAAAGCCAGAACGCCCCTCCCTCCCTACAACATTTAACTTTTGTCGACGTTAACGCCACATTTCATGCTCTGCCATTAATCTGTCGGATTACAGGATGCAAGCAGTTTGAGCAGGGTTTGGGTGGGGGTATAGGAAATGGGGTGAGGGGTTGATTTGTAATGAATTCTCTCGATCTTGGCTTAATGTTGGGCGGTGGGTGGGAAAGGTAGTGGGATGAAAAAGATACCTTACAAGTTATTTGGCCATCTTTGCACTCATGTGTCTGGTCAGGCTGAAGCTGAATTGAGGGTGGGGGGTGGAAGGGGGCCCTGATGGGATCTTGTCCCCTAAAGGGGAGGTGGAGTGATGCTCCTGGGGTTTGCTTTCAGGGGATAAACCACCTGGGGACAGCAGTGGAGAACACGTCTGTTTCTCCTGGGCACGGAGGAGCTCACAGGGGGGGTTATGAAGGATCTAGGCATGGGTTCTTACAGATGGAGTGCTCCTCATATACAGGTGGAGCAGGTTCACACATACAGGGATTTAACGTATGTGTGATGTAATAAGCTGGACAAATAAAAATGGTAAATATGTTTGTTGTATGACTGTTTGCCTTTGGCTTTATTCTTTAGGGTGGCTTCAAGTGCAACTTTTTGGCCTAGATGCAGGCAGTGTGAGGGGAAACAGCATCTAACCAGGCCACCATGAATATCTTTACCACATTTCAAGGTATATCATCTAATTGAGATATTTCAGTCAGGACCATAGTGGTAGACTGACCCGCCTCCAGACCAGCATTGCAATTCCTAAAGCAAAGTCTAGCGTGGCTACAAGTTGGAAATGCCTGCTCACTGCTGGACATACAACAGCATAGTTTAACTCTAAAGACATTATGAAACAAAATAGTTTCCTTGAATCTACCTGGAAGACATGGACATGCTGTTATATGTGTTGCTGATATGTGGCATCAGGCCTCTTGAGAGAGGTTTGCCTCAAAAAGATTTTGTATAGCAGAGAAATGATTGCATCTGTTTTTCTAGTACGTGTACTTACAATGCATCTATGAAATCTACTCACTGTATAATATAAGGAAAAGCTCAAAATCCATTTTATCATGTGTTGTTCGTATCCTCTTAAGGTTTTGGAAGTAGGAAAAAGGCAAACGCCTTCAGTCAACCGTTTCTCTTTTTTTTATCACCATCTATTGAACTGGAATTTAATCAATCTCATATTGAGTGAGCATCATCAGGGTACAAAGAGATCAGTTAAAAACATGAACATTAATTGAACACACTTCATTGCAAGGGGATATTAAAGGGAGAACATTGCTTTTAAACAGTTCAAGGCTCATACAAATGTTGTTGCATTGGTGCTGGAGTGATTGATTGTTAAAAGAAACAGCAAAATAACTTTGAGTCCCGATCAAACCCATTTAAAATATTTAACTAATGCCTTGACGTTGTTATGCCTTCAACGGTACAGACAGCTTGATTATCGAAATGTATCTTCTCTCATGCCAAGTAATCTACCCATTGTTGGACATTAACACTGCAGTCTCAATCAAATTTTGTAGCGACTCAATTGCGGAGCCCGGTCACCCCTTCCTAACGCAGGTGGACTCGGAGAGAAGAAGTATGGCTACAGGGTGCAGGCTGCTGGTTGGAACCACACGGAACAAGTCTTGACTACTTAAATCCTCTTTGATGTGCATTTCCTGGAGAGGGGATTGTCTGTTGGTCCTGTGCTAACACTTCTGTAGCAGCCTGTGCTCTTTGCAGCATCTCTCCCTGTGGGAACAGGTCTTGCTTTGCCTTTCTTTTTCCTCCTTTCTCTTCTTTAGCTCTATCTCACATGGGCATGTGCACAAATATTCATGCAAACACACGTTCGCAAATCCACATGCACACATTTTTCTGTCAAACACATTCTCATCCTGTCTTACTCGGCCCCCCCTTACTCTTTTTCTCTCTTTCCATTTTTTCCTTTGACTTCCACAGACACTAATTCCTTTTCTTCAAGGACAAGCATCTCACTGCACATCATCTGAATAAGACTTTGAGTCGTGGCCTCCCAGGGCTTAAGTCCGCAGAGCCCTTCTTGCCGATCCCCTTTTTAATGTTCCAACACCAGCCTAGTGCCGTCAATAAATATTAACATCCAGAGGGATGAGATATGCTCTGGTGTGGGTCTCAGGGTGGCTGTCTCTCAGCTGACATACAGGGAGGATTGTTGAGCTATAGTGACCCAGACAGAAAGACCAAAAAAGCTTTGGGACTGAACAGCTCTTGTTAAAGCTATTCAGGAAATGTCTACATCAATCGCCCATCAATCAGGTGATGTCAAACTGTTGTTTCCACATGGATGGGAAAGACAAGGAATTATGAGTATTTAAGGACAAAGACTTGCTTTAAGTTTTATCTCTGAAATCCAGAGTTGATTAGGTTTTAGAAAAAAAGTTTACAGTAAAAGTAGGCTGATAATAAATAGTCTTGTCAATGAATATCCTAATTCCACTGCAGCCTTTGATAATGGGTAAGTGAGTTTAAAGTGGACACCGAGCGGGTGTTATTCTTTTCATTTGAAAAGAGCATACATATTCTGCGTGTGGATATATCTTATTCAACCTCCATTTATCTGTTATGATGAATGTGTCTTAACTTATTTCATGACTTGTTTTTTGTGGTTTTGTGGAAAATGATCTTCTTGGTGAACTATACACTTTAAGGAGCTTTTTCTATATTAACATTGTTGACATATTCTGAGTTTTCATATCTGAAAAAAATAAAATGCACTTCTGAAACCCAAATGTACAATTTTACATCTGCCAATCTAGCTTAGGTTAAACATTCATACCTGTAAATCTATATCTGTGTATACAGTATGTGACCATGTTTGTTATAAACACAAACTTTTGTACATTACTTATAAATATATCCATTTTCATAGCCTCCCTATATTGCGGATTGATGAATTTTCCATAGTACTCTACACCGAAATGTATTAATGATTTGCAAAGTATTCCTGTGGATTCTTTTGAATAAGTTACCATGCCGTTGTGTTTCACACAAAATTCACAAACGCTTTCCAGTAGATGGTGGAAATCCAACATTTAGTTTTGCCTACCATTGTTAAACTCAACAAAAGAAGAAGCCTTTTATGTTGTATCCATAGAGACACGTTTCAGAAAGCTAGATTGTTAATGGAGCATTTTTGACTACAAAGTCCACTTTAACATGCTTCATTTTAGACCAATTATCAGGACATTTGGTCTGTTCTAAATGTCATTTCACATGATAATGATAGCCTATTGAATTAAATTAAGTTGCTGGAGATGAATTTTATGCCAAAACATAAACTTCTAAATAGCCACAACTTCCTTTGGGACATGGAGGTTTTTCTATGAATGGTCTATGTGTTTGAATGAATATAACCATCCCAGTTTGGGGGTTACTGCCCCAAGTGCTCTTATTACCACTGGAACCACTGTTGCCTTCATGTTCCACATCTTCTCTAGTTCCTCTCAGTGCCCTTGGGATTTTCCAAGCTGCTTGTGTCCATCCTTATTGATGTTGCGGTTTCTTGTGTTTGTTCTGTGTTAGCAAGGAAAGACGGAAAGAAACAACCCTAACCCTCACAACTAGAAGTGCTGACAGCACCTAATGCACGTTCTGATCCCATTCTTAACACCTGCTACCTCCTGCTGATCTCTCTCTACACCAAATCACTTACTTACATAATCCAAACCCAAATTTGACAACTCATAATACAACACTGCCTATCAAGACTGGTGCGATCCCTATCTCTTTGACTGTTGTTTTTGTCTTAATATCTTCTTGTCTGTATTGTTTTGTTAATGCTTCTATTATCCACCTGTGGTTGACAAAATGATCTAAGAAACACTAATAATATCTGAAGTGCTCTCTTGTAATCAAATCAATGCCTGATGTGCATTAAGACAAAGACACAGGTTCCAGCAGCATTCCTTGGCCTGATGACTGTACCTCCAGCATCCACGTCACAGGACACCTTCACACTCAGTCCTGACTTCCAACTCCCCCCCCCCGGAGCCCAGATTCATTACAAGCTGTGGCCAGGGTATTAAGATACGGCTGCATTAACAAAGTTGTCTCTGTATCTTAATTGAATCTACCCCCGCCAGAGTCGAATCTGGATTATGTTTACCTGAAATATAAGCGGCTCGGCAGACGGAACACGGCCCCACTGATAAAACACTGGGTTGTCCCCCCTCCCCAATCCTAATCCCCAACTGTAATTTGTTCCTCGATGGATGTAGCCACGGCGATGGGAACCCCTGATTGGGATTCATTCCAAAAACAGGGAAAGCATCTGCAGGTAAGTTCATCTAATAAATAGTGAAGGTGTGTGTTTCTGTTTGTGTAGTTGAGTTCACATAAAGTGTGCCTGGATCTGCTTCTGCCTGCCAACTTTAACAGCTTTCCTAAAGCTTCATTTCAAATCATAAGGTTTGTCAATGCCTTCTGAAATGATATAAACTGAACATATATTAACAAGATTGCTGTCAGCACACTCCAAAATAAAGCAGGCAGTAATGGTCAAAAGAAAGCAATGTTTTGATGCCCCTTAAACAGATTATAAAATGCCAAAAGACTAAAGCAATTGATCTAATTTACGGAATGATTTCACCTCTTTTGAAATGTACTGCTGTAGCTTTAACCAGTTAGACAGCAATATTCTAATACTCTACCAGGAAAGGGTGTTCCTTGCCAAATGACTCTGCATTTCATTGGGTTTAAAAGTTGAGGTCCACAACCCCTGCATGGCTTCAGATTGAATTAGCCACAAGTAGGCCGAACTCACTACTTTACCAACAATAGTGAATAGTGTGAATGGAAATGTAATTGTAAATCAACCTTTGCGCATCTTAAAACAATTCAAAAAAGTCTGGGCATCCAAAATATTTCTATCTACTCTCCAATAACTAATAACCATCTTTTTCAGCCATCTCTGTTAGACAAGGGCTTTCAGACGTGGCAAGATAGAGGTATCTATAGCATAAAGGACTTGTACATTGGCAACACCTTTGCCAGCTTTGAACAGCTGTCAACACAATTTGAACTGACAAATGCTAATTTTTTCGTTACCTACAAATCAGACATTTTGTGCGTAAGAAATTCACTAGTTTTCCAGACTTTCCTCCACTATCCTGTTTAGACTCTTTGTTAAAGGTTAATCTATTACATAGAGGTAGAGTCTCAATGATTTATGCACAGATCATGAACACATTGAGTCCCTCTGTTTCTCATATAAGGGAAGCATGGACCAATGATATTGGGATTCCACTCTCTGATGAAGAATGGGAGATGGCCCTTTATAGGGTGCATGTGTCCTCTATTTGCTCAAGACATGCACTAATACAATTCAAAGTATTACATTGCCTACACTATGCAAAAGTTAGACTTGCAAGGATATTCCCAGGTATCGATCCTATGTGTGACCGATGCAAACAGGCCCCTGTGACCATCGGTCATATGTTGTGGTCTTGTTCAAAGCTTACTGAGTTCTGGAACTCTTTTTTTGATACAATTTCCCAGACGTATAATTACAATCCAGCCTTCCCTTTAACGGCCATCTTTGGTATTACACCTTGCCTAGATGACTCAGATCCACCAGCATACCTGCAACGGGTCATTGCTTTCTCCTCTTTGTTGTCTAGGCGTGCCATTCTTTTTAAATGGAAGGATTCAACGCCTCCAACATACAGTCAATGGATCAGAGATATGATGCTAAATATAAAACTGGAGAAGATTAGATGTATCCTGAATGGCTCTATCAATACATTTTATAAAACATGGGATCGATTTAGTCAATATGTGAGTATATTGCCTGGCCTGGAACTGTAGTTATAGGCTGTCATTGTCCATGTGCTGTTGATCTGTCCTATTCATGTTGGAATATGAGATGCCCTTTTACTTTTACTTTTTGTTTTGTTTGGTTTTGTCTTGTGTTTCATTTTTTTTATCAGTGTTTATTCATTTATTTTACTATTGTTTCCCTTATGTCTGTCTAGTAGCGTGTCGTGAGAGATGTCTGTTTTTAGTGTTATACATAACTATACGTTATACAACTGTGAAAATGTCATCTGATATCTGTTTAAAATCACCATAAATAAAGGGGGGAAAAAAAAGTTGAGGTCCATATTATAATGATATTTGTATCATCATAAAATAATATGTCTATCACTCAGTCAGTTAGAATAGCAAAAATAAACCCTAAATGAGATACTCGTTCATTCATTTGTAGTGTTTGATCAAACAGCTGATTGACTGTTTTTCCTTAACATATTCTATTCGTAGAAATAATCCAGAAATGATAATGTTATCATTCAGTCCGTAATTAAACCCGTTGTGTCATATTTTCATTTATGAAATAACCCAGAAGCACTTCTTCAACATGTATAATGCTAATTGCAAAAACTGATAATAAGCCATGCCAAGGAGAGAGCCAAGTGTAATACCACCTTGCTCAAGGGTATACTCCACTTTAGGACTACAGCCCACATCCCAACACACACACACACACACACACACACACACACACACACACACACACACACACACACACACACACACACACACACACACACACACACACACACACACACACACACACACACACACACACACCATCAGAGCATTTCATACACAGAGTCTGGCTGGAGACCAAAGACCAGCAGTGGCATGGTTCATCTGTGTGCAGGATGGACCGGTCACTGTTGGGGGTCCTACATGAGGGATGGCTGAAGAAGGTGCCAGTAGGTAGGGGCCAAGTCCTTCGCCTCTTTGTCCCTCACAGGGCACCATCCCTACACAACCCCTTTCTTTAACCCCACCCCCCCCAATGAGCCATATCCACCTTTCCCCCATCCTCAGCTTACAGCTCATCCATGTGATTCTTCCTGCCTCAGGTGAATGGCACTGATACTCTTGGTGTTTGTCATTAGCCACATCATAAACCCCATGGTGCGTATCCACAGGAGCTGCAGTGCTTTGTGTTGCATGCTCCATTGTTTGTATGCGTGTTCCAGTGAGCAAGCGGATGTTAAGGCATGGACTTTTTTTCTAGTAGCCTCACAATCTAAACATTCTATTATGTCCAGGGAAATCACTATAAGATACTGTTTTCTTTTGTTATGGGCAGGTCATCTAAAGCCAGTATGATGCTGTAGATGTTGTTTGCCAATACTGAAATAACATTAGGAAGGTATTTCTTAATTACAGCTATTCTTTCAGACGGACAAGTATTTATGTTATACTCTCATTCTGCCAAAAAACTAGCAAAGGTTTCAAACAAATTGAAAATAATCATAGAGTATATGGAATTGTGATCGGGTCCAGCACTATATGAATGGGAAAGATTTATCTATGGTAAAATGCATCAAATTTATTGAGCTCTGAATTATTCCTAATAAAAAGTATTGAAACTGATTCTAAATCTGTATTCCATGGTACTTCCTTAACTGTGAAGAAATATTGATGGATTTCTCCACCACAAATATGCTGTGTCTCAATTTGGACTGTAGACCATGTAGTGTTGTCTCAAATCCCACACGGTTGCTGTGCCCTCACGGAAAGTGATGATCATCACTGTAAGCTAGCTAGCACTAGCTAATCATTACAATCTGCTCAATTAACCTACTCAAATTAAATCAAATCAATGTTGGTTTCCTTTAAAGTGCACTGCATATTGCCATACTTTGCATTGCAACACACTTATGGCTTTAAAATAGCAATAACAAGTACTGAAATATGCAAATTGATACAGAGCAATGAGAGCATCATCGGAATACATTTTGAGTTCTGTGAGTTAAACTATACTGACTGACTTCAACTGCTATCCTCTGAAAGGAAGCAAAGCTGGAACCTTTTATAGTGAACAGTGTGGGTATGTATTTAACTGTCAAAATATACAGTACATAGAAATTGAGTTCTATTGTGAATGACTGCTCCCTCAATATTGTACAAATAAACCTCAGGGACGGAGAAAGGCTAAACAAAGATACTCCAGCACGTGTATACACTCAATAGTCTCCGCTCTGAGCTGAAGGGGCCACTTTGACAGCTTCCTCTACACCTTCCACAGGCAAGGAAACAGGTGCTGGAGGCTACAAACACACACAAACACACACACTCTATCCACACACTCTTATCTCCAGCAGGAGGGCTTAAGATAGAAAGCACGCTGTACAGTAATTACCACCTCCCTCCCTCTCTCCATCCTCTACTACTTCCCCACTCTCTCATCTTCCCAACTTTCCCCTCTTTCTTTCTGTGACTGCCCCCCCTGTGGGATATCTTCATCCTCCTCTCCTATGCTTGGGCTCATCTCTCTACCTACCTCCCCCACCTCCTGCTGGCCAAGACTAAGCCATGTGTAGCCTCGCTGCTGGAATTGTGTAGACAGAGAGACATAAGGCCCCCCGGGGCTTCATGGCGAGCCAGGCGCAGTTGGTGTGCACTCGACGTGATGCTGCCTCTCCTCAGGTGACAACACTGCATAGTTGGCGCTGTCGTGCAAGCCCAGTCTGTCCTCCGGTTCCCCGCTCTGACTCCCGTCCACCCCCCCCGCAGAAACAGATGCTCGGGACGAGAGTGGGCGCTAGTCAGGGGGGACGTGGGTTAATTGGGGAAGTAGTGGGGGTTAATTTCAATTAAAACTTCAACTAATGGAGGTCAGGGAAGCGTCTGCAAACACCTGATTAAAACAAATGGTCCTGCCAGTCAAAACTTTATCTTGGTCAGCCTCCGGCAGAGTGTCATGGAGTGAGGAAGAACAAAAAAGGGGGAGCAGGCAGAAGGAGAGAGAATGACTAATTGGGGGACACTTGTTAGTGCAACATCTGCAGGGAGATCATTGAGTTAAGGCTTTATGACTGTGTGTGTGTGTGTGTGTGTGTGTGTGTGTGTGTGTGTGTGTGTGTGTGTGTGTGTGTTTGTGTGTGTGTGTGTGTGTGTGTGTGTGTGTGTGTGTGTGTGTGTGTGTGTGTGTGTGTGTGTGTGTGTGTGTGTGTGTGTGTGTGTGTGTGTGTGTGTATGAGTGAGAGTGTTAATGTGTATATGTGTCTGTGTGTGTCTTTGTGTGAGTGTAAATCAACTTATGTCTTATATCGCAGATTTACTTGGCCAATATGTCTTTTTTTTTGTGTCCTTGCTGACAAAACGTAAACACAGCCTAAAAAAGATCAATATTTTGAAGGGAAGATGTTGCTGCTGTTGTACCTTCAATGGGGTGGAACAAGTACATTGTCCAGGGTGTCTCATTTTCAGAAAGGTCAAAGCGTCAAATATATCAAAAATATTTATTTAATGCAAAGGATGATAATGTGATAAAAAAAAAAATGAAAACGTTGCTGTCTATGTGTCTTGAAAAAGTCCGAAATTTTGGCCTACCTTGGTGTTAGAATAAAAGCCAAAAGGGTACCATATACATTGGAATTCATCCTCTGGGAATCAGGAATATCCATATTAAATATCATAGCAAGATGATGCGCTACAGTCTATTGCATCCTCCTTCTATGATATTAGCCACACCATCATTTCAGCAATTTTATGACATTACATAGAAAGTCTACGTACATTTGCAGGAAACTTTAGTTTGCTTCTAGGATATTAAACTCCCCAAAAAGCCATTCAATACATGGGAAACTTGACATATGGTCAAGGAAATCAATATATTCATACTTGAAACATTAGTCTTCCAAATTAGCGGGTTGCCAGGTGAAAGGGCAGGGCACCGGAGATCTGGAATGTAATTCTTGCCTCACTTTTTTTTGCACAGACTTGACCAGTGCCTGTATATCCCCCACAAACTACAATTATTCTAAACTTTAGGAGGTTAGATGAAGCATGTTTGGACCCAATGCTTGAATAAGTTCTTTGTGTCTTGACAGCAGAGTCTCGTGTCTTTCTGTCATTTTTTCACGTTTCCGTCTTTCTACCTCTCATCTCCTGTCCCTTCATGGTTGGAGTCATTAAGCCTCAGGATTAACTCAAGTATTTGTCAGACGTTGCCAGAAAACAAATATTAGAATATATGTCATCCGGATTAACTCAAGAATCAAGGATCACGGTTTCAAAAATGTAATTGGTCAAACATCAGTGTAAAATCTTATACGACACACAACTTTTCTAAATGTAAATAAAACGCATATATATTCCCGTATATAATGATCCAGACGGTAGTGTGTATTGCTGCTTGTGAGTGAATGAGACAGTTGGCGGGTGGTTGGTGTTATCCTCACTGTACCCAGGCCTGCTGTGCCACCCTGCTCTGCCAGGCGTGCCGCAGCAGCTTTTCACATCTGGCGCTGGGCCTCGGGGAGATGGCAGGGGACGGGACGCCCCGTCGCGGCTAAATATGGCACAGGGTTACGCCACACGTCCCTAATCACTTAGCTGCTGTCTGGCAGCTCACACCACCACTTTCTCAGAACCCTCATATATCACCAGTGCTACACATCTGTGCAGCTGTTATGTATCTCCATTAGAAGCCCCCACCAACTTCCTATTTACTATCCAATGATTATTGGTTGGCTTTACATCCTCTTCTTATCCCATTGGTTTATCACCAGGAGTATCGCCAGGTCTGTGTTGGGCAGCACTTAAATATGATATACATTCATAACAATTACCAGGTTTTCATTAAGCAGTGACGTAATACTGCTTTTTGTCGTGAAATAAACATGTTTTGTTCCTTTATTAATACAATCTTTTATTTCCTTGGGCCCAAAAGACGATCTATTTATATGAAGATTTTCCTGATCATTGTGGGTGTGTGATTTAAGGTTTCTTTTATAAACTAGGCATTACCATAGTTAGAGATGTAGGATGTGAGCCACTTTTAATGCATTTTTTAAATTTTCTTTCTTGTCTTTACCCTTCTTTAACCTTGTTTTGTCTTCATAACTTTCCTTTCTTCAATCGTCTATACTCTGCTTGCCTTCCTATGTCCTTCACCTCCTGTTCTGTCTTTTTTGATCGCTTTCACATTTGCCTCTAAAGAAGCTTCCATTTTTGGTTTCCATCAAGTCCTTTTCATCTTCATCTTCATCTTCATGGTCGTCCTTTTCTCAGTGATGTATTCGAGTTCTGGGTTTTTTTTGTCTTTTTTTCTGAAGACCAGTGTAATTAATCTTTTAACTGTATCTTTTTTGTTGTGGTCAAGAAGCCCAAATGTCCTTCAAATGTCTTGGTTAAAATGTGCGGCTCACCCTTTCTATAGTTTGCTGTTTGACACTATCTCGTCCTTTTTTATAATCCATCTTCAATGTTCAATTTTGTCCCCCTTGTTCGCGACTCTTCCTTCAACTCTTTCTTTCCATTCACTCTCATATTAGTTCACATTTTAGTAGTAACCTTTTACCCAGAATGCCATGAAATTTGGTGAGGAAATTAAGCTTTAACCATTTCCATGTTGGGACTTTCTTTGAGCTTCGTCCAACACCAACCTCATACCAAACAGTGCACAACATATCTCATAATCTCACCGTATCCATATCAAGACGAATTAACAGTAACAAGAACAGCACGAAGAACGTTGTTTTTGTCGTTCCTGCCCCCCTCGAGTGAGTCAGTTTAGAATATGTAGTTCAGCAGTACATAGTATTGATCAGTGTAGTCAATCCATTGTTTATGCATGCATGAGGGCATTTCCTGTTGTGCCTCATACTCAGAGAAATACTGCATATCAGATTCTGAATTAGCAGCAGCATTTGCCTGCCAGACACAGAGTGGGTATTCCCATCTAGATGGAAAGACATAAAACAATGTCCCCAAAATTGGATGTACTGTATATCATGCAAAAATGTGTCATTAAATGGGAAGTGTCTAAAATGTTACAAAAATGATGATTTATTTTGGCCTTGGTGTTGGAGTAAAAGCTAATAAGGTACCAAAAACATTGGAAAGCATCCACTGGCAATCAGGATTATCTATACCAAATATCATGGCAAGATGTTTTGATCCAGACATTTGACGCTACAAAAAACCCAATTATGTATGAATCTCGTGCAAAAAAGGTCTTCAATGGGAAAGGAGTAATCCTTCACTGAAAACTAGAAGCATTTTGTGAAAATCCTTGCCTGTATACGTGCGGTGCAGGTGTTATTTGCTTGTGCGGACAGCAGTGGTTACCCACCAGAAGTGATGGTGATGTAATAGCTGTGATAAAGTGGTCGATCAGCCAGCAGCAGGATTTTGGGGGGTGGCGGAGGAGGGGTTGACACGGTGGGTTAGACAAGCACAGCCACACAGAGGGATGCCTGGTGTTCACTAGATAATGAACTTGTACTTGTCTCTTGCTTGTATTAAACTCCAGTGCTGGGGAAAATGCAGGGAGACAGAAACAAGGTGGGAGAAAACAGCAGGCATACAGGTGACAGAGGGAGAAAAGGTGAGAAAGGAAATGAAGAGGAAAAGAGGGATACTAGAGTGTGAGGTAAAGTGGGAGAGAGCTGTGTGTTTCTGTTGTGCCGGAGCTGTCACTGTGAGTACTTTTAACTGATGGGATCCCAGATCTGAGGCTCACCAATCATTATCCCTTGTCACAACTGGAAAGCGTTAGCGCAGACATACGGGGGCAAAGAGATGGAGAGACAAGGCTCTCCTCAGATGTCAGCATGATATACTGCGTGTTGGTCACTGGGAACATTATCACCCTGCAGACGCATATAAGCAGCTATTTATCATCTTTTCATCTCAGATGCTGTTGGACAGATAAAGAAATATATTGTGTTTTCATCAGAAAGGATCTCTGGTGAGATATCTCTTTTAGTATGTGGCATAACAGATGGCAGAGAGGGGCAGCTGTTAAAAAGAACTGTAACTTGAATGGTGAATACAGTTTATGTGTTCAATTTTTGTTGTGTGTGTGTGTGTGTGTGTGTGTGTGTGTGTGTGTGTGTGTGTGTGTGTGTGTGTGTGTGTGTGTGTGTGTGTGTGTGTGTGTGTGTGTGTGTGTGTGTGTGTGTGTGTGTGTGTGTAGGTGTGTTTATTTGATTATTTTTCTTCACTCCATGCAAGATCTTCCTCCTTAAACAGTTTCAAAGACTTCCTTTTTACTCAGTACGTCATCATATTTCTTCTGCTGCCTCCTTCATCTGCATTTGGGACCTTTTCCTGCTCCGTACACTTTAAACTGTTACAATGAATATATTGAAATGTTTTAAGATAAAAAAAAAACATAATTGATAGTCCAGCATTTTCTTTAGGGTTGTTCAAAAGTTTCAATTTGTAATTTCTTTGTGTTGGTGAACAAGTTAATGCTCATGAATGTTCTATATATTAGTATACTGTCTCTGCCTTAGTCTGTATAATAATCCTATTCTTACTGTAGACCGTCTTTGAATTGTTGACTGATAAAACGATTGGAGGTTAGCATTAAAGATATAATAATTAACAATTCAAACCTTCACCCGCAACTTATTTGACATTATAATATCACATCATCCTCAATCTATGTTTTTTGTCAAATAACACAGTTTATTCTTTGCCTTACTTCTCTGGTTTACAACCACTCCACCCATGCCCGTGTTCACTGCCCCCCCTCTTCACCCCTAGCACTGTTCAGATTCTTATTCCCCACCATATCCCCCCCATGATAGTGTTGCTAATCCTGACTGGGATCGCTCCGGTACACCCGCCATCACTTCACGTCCCCGCCCTGACAGAATGGAGACGATGAGCCTGAAATCTGCTCTCTGTGGTGCAAGATTTAATGTGTGTTTGTGAGTGTGTGTGTGTGGTAGGCGGGGGTGTATGGGAGCATGTGTTAACAAGCCTATCTGCCCATCCGACTGTTAATGTGTGAGAGTGGGACAGGGTGGATGCTACCTGCTCTCTGTAGAGACTCTGTGCTGGAGCACAGGTGGCGCTCAGCAGGCGTCCACACCCCAGCCTCCCTGTGTTTGTCAGAGATCAGACTGTGTGTGGCTATCTGCACCTGAGTGTGTGTGTGTTAGCCTTAACTTTGTGACAGGGACGATACCCCCCGCCCCCCTTGTTTTTTTCAATTCTGTATCATGCAGATATTTGCCCTATATTAAAGGAATCAATACTCTTAAAGTACCATTTTCTGACTATTGTGAAATGTGTAGCTTGCATTTAAGAACCAACACATAATTTGTTAAGCTTTTTAGCCCATTGTGACGCACTCAAAAAACAAAAGCTTAGCCCTGGCAAAGAATCTGCATGCTACATGCTTCAGAAGAAGCCAAATTTCCCTGAAGAAATGGCTGGGGTTAGGGTTGGTGTCAAACCATGGGTTAAAAAAAGAGGCAATATATTACTTACATTTATCAGGGGGAAACTAAACCATTCCTAATGATATTTTAAAGCATGTTCACATTCAAAATGGCACAGCAGGATCTGCGTCTTGTCTGGTTAGAGAACAAGCCTCTATTTTATTTATTTTATTTCTATCTTCTCAACACATATTTGAGTAAATGTCGAGATTTACAGCCAGTTGCTTAACACTCGTTCAATAAACAGTAATGCTGATTGAAATGGTTTATCAATGTTATTAAGTTATAAGACTGAAGTTGTGTGAGGTTTCCTGGACAAGATGACCATTGATTACACTTTAAAGGATATTATAGAAGTAAAAGTATGTGTGATCCCTGGTGTCCAAATGAGTTTGGAGAAAGTGAGAGTTAGGGTTAGCTAGCAGATTTTGCAGAAAGGTATTTTCACATTAAAAAAGCCCACATTGACCAAAATCTACTTCGAAAGGCCTAAGGTCAAATCAATACAAGTGTCACCTATTTTGCAACTTTAATCTAACAGTATCAGTGTCACTGTGTGTGTGTGTGTGTGTGTGTGTGTGTGTGTGTGTGTGTGTGTGTGTGTGTGTGTGTGTGTGTGTGTGTGTGTGTGTGTGTGTGTGTGTGTGTGTGTGTGTGTGCACAGCCCAGCATTCTGTGGCTTTTCTCGATACCCACGGTGCCTTGCTCAGCAAAGTCTGTCCTGGCCATCTGCCACTGCGGGCCCCAGGCAGGGCTGCAGTCTGGGCGTCGGGGCCCCCGGTGGTGCAGTGGTACAGAGAACAGTCTGAGCCGGAATCTCACTGTGCTGAGAGAGAACTACATTGACGTGGCATGTTTGCGATTTTGGTAACACTTTATTTTAACCCTCTCTCTATTGAGTATTTATAAGCAGTATATAAATACTTGGTAATTGATTTTTATTGTAATTGCAAGTATTAAAGTGGCATTCCTAAAGATTTGAATCCAGGAAGATTACTGCTGGTAACATTAATACTGCTGGTCACATGCGGCAGCAACGCAAATTATTGTCATATAAATAAATAACCCAGGCAATAATTTGACTTTTTCCCTCATTCTGTAACCATATCTCATATAATGCTGGGACTGCAAACAGTAAAAGTAATCTATTACCTTTTTATTAACCGTGTGACTTGAAGATGACAAATTCTGCTCATTTTCAGATAAATGTTTTTATTTTTGCCTCTACTATGGCATGCTTGGATGCTTTAATGTTCAACATTTCTTTATACTTCTCAAGCGATGTTCCGCCCATCTCACACAATGTGTTGGAGCACTAGCCAATAGAACAACAAGTTTTACGTGGCCCCGGCCGTGGCGCAACTGGCTGGGGCACCTGCACCATACGCCGGCGACCCGGGTTCGATTCCCGACCCGTGGTCCTTTCCGGATCCCACCCCGACTCTCTCGCCAACTTTCCTGTCACTCTCCTATCCAATTAAAGGCAAAAGACCCAAAAAATAACTTAAAAAAGATGAAGATGTTACACAAATAAACAAAGGATACTTATGGAGGCATAGAGGCGGTGGGGGGGAAGTGTGTGGAAACACAGGGATTTTAGCCTTTGCAGACCATTTACTTGCACAAAAAACACTCAACAAGAAAGGGAAAACCTCAAAAAGCATTATAGGGTGGCTTTAATATCCTTTCTTTTCTTTTCTTTTTTAAAGATTTCTTCTTTCTCATTGACATTTTAAGGTAAGGGTTAGAGTATTGGTCAACATTTAAACATGTCACAACTACTGTAATAATGTTACATTTTATTTCATTATGTTTAACATCTATCAACATTATGTAAGTGGCAACTTGTGAATTCTATTAACTATTGTATTGCCTATAATTGATGAATGGGCATGTAGGAGATAAACATTTACACCTTCCTAAGGAAGGGTTTTCAAGATACATATCCTCACTATCTTGTTCGAGGAACCAGATAAAAGATTAAACAAAATATGAGTGATGATATCATAGATCATAGATAAGCAATTAAATCACCAAAATAGTAACACAAAGATTCATAATCATCCAGAGGATGTTATGTTACATACATTCTTATGGAATGTATTTCCCTTTCCCTTTTTTAGAAAACTGTTATCCAGACAGTACTTAATATTTAAGACATTACTCTAGCCGTGGCTAGTGACGCACACTTCAAAGTGACTCGTATTAATACTGTTGGCTTCAGTTAATTTTCCATCTAGTACAGTAGAGCGACTGAACCATGACCCGCCTCGCACGACCAGCTCTGTAAATGTCACCCATATGGCCCGCTCATTCATTTCCTACAAAACAAATTCCCTCAAAAGACTGACTGTAAGTGTATTTAAAAGGCAAAAGCAGCCAGAAAGAACCCTCTCATCCACCTCTCATTTTCCCATGAGCTAGAGGTGCTCTTTTAATTTCCCTCTCTAAAAGGTCAGTCACAATGTTCTCCATCTCTTCCTTAATTGATTCTTTAAATGAATCTCGTCTTGCGCAGGGGGAGTTGGGGAAGAAAACTAGAGAGGTGTTTGCCTACCTTTAGTCACGGTTAAAGGGCCTAAAATGGTTACCCATCTCCTCCTAATTGTATTGGCTGTGTGTAAATATATGTTTCTGGAGCTTGAAGCCTGGATATGTACTCCTTGGGCATATCAAAACCGGGAATTAACTATTTACAAATGGAAAAAAAAATAGTCTTTAGCTCAAATGGGCCAGGTAAACTTGGTTTCTGGGAAAAACACACACAAAGTGGTTGAGTAATGGTTAAACTAAAATGTCGACATTTATGAGTACAAATCCTTGATATTTTATTGGAACAAAGTGATTTACTAAACAAGCTGTACATGCTCTGGTTCCTTAACACAAAACAGCAGCTAACCCTAGACAACTAGGTTTGTGTTTAAGAGCATGTGTAGAATGGACCCACTTAAATTATTATCTCTATTACATACTTTTCAAGAAGCACAAGCTCCACCAACTATTTGACTTGTCCCTTTTTTGTTTGTAGTTTTAATCTAATATCCATATGTTCAAAAAATCTTAAACCTTAACCTTAACCATCATAAAAGCCATTACTGTGACCTGAAACATTTTGGAAGTGCCTTAAAGCTGCAGGCAAGCAGGTTTTTACTCCGCAAACATTTTTTTCATACTTTCTTGTTTTATTGAGCAGGAAAATCCTCAATTCTGAAGTGTAAATGCAATTGCCAAAAATAAAAAGTTTTTAAAAAAGAAGCTAAAAATTAACCAATGGTGGCATGGCGGCGCAACACCATCGCTAAGCTAAATGTGGACTCCTGTTCGGCTTTATGGCGTTTATTCCCTTGTTGCTACCACAGTTTTTATGAGACATAGAAGCTTGGGACATTCAAGAGATATCAACTGAATAATTTTATGTCCTACAACAAATCGTGAAAATATGTTAAGCTTGTGTGAACCACAGAACTTAATTTGAGCAGAAAGTTGTTGAAAAAAAAGGTTGACTTCAAGGACAAGGGAACCGGAGGTTGTAAAATGCTAACTAGTTTTTCTGGTTACCAAAAGTAAGGAAATTTGTGTTTGGTAGTTTACGTCTTTGATGTAACAATGCTTCTTGACAATAAGTCTGTTTTCTTACCTTTTAAATGGTGCCACATTTGTGAGGAACATGCATTTATGGGAGGAGCAGCAGAGCTGTGTATGTGGGTTGTGCCCATGAAAAATATGACAAATCTCCTCTGCCAATGCCAAACAACAGCCAATCACCAGTCTCGTACGGTCGCCAGGAGGCCTGCCTTGACTACCCTTCACTGTCAGGCCCACTTGCACTGGAACCTCAACATGTGGAGGAACATAATGTTCAGCGATCACGCTTTGCTGATTGCTGCACCGATAGGGTAGGAGTGGGAAGGATGGAATGGCCTGCCTGCAGTCCTGACCTCAACCCCACTGAACACTTGTGGGATCATCTTGGTCGGGCGGTGCGGGCCAGAGAGACCAACACAACCACGTTGGCTGACTTGGGACAAACACTGGATAAAAGGCTGGTGACCAGCAATGAGGATGATAGGCTGTTGGGGCTGTGTATGGTTCTTCCACACGATACTCAGGATGCTTGTTAAATTAATAAATTGTTAAAAAATAAATTGTTGCCAATATGTCTCTTTTCATCAGACTTCAGTTATCCAATTGACCAAACAACACCAGAAGAGTCGACAACAAAAAGCTGTTTGGCATTGGGAGAGGAGATTTGTCACTTTTTTCATGGGCGCAACCCACATACTCAGCTCTGCCGCTCCTCCCACAAATGCATGTTCCTCACAGATGTGGCACCATTTGAAAGGTAATAAAACAGACTTTCCAACGGTACAAGATTTATGTCCAAGAAGCATTGTTACAACAAAGAAATAAGCTACCAAACACAAATTTCTTTACTTTTTATGTTAAGTTACCTTTATTGATGTTGCTGAGTTGCCGGATATCAGTAATATTTTTGAGGAGTGCAGTGTTATCATAAACTAAATAAATGACAGTTATGGAAACTATATACCTGTATTTGTCTTCATGATCAACTTTAAAAATGTTGTAATGCTAATGTGAAGATGTGTCATACAACATACAGCCCCAGAAAAAAGTCCACTTCAGCATTATCATTTTCTCTTGTTTTATTATTTATAGATATGTCTTTGATATGTCATGATGTTGTTTTTGTTTTTATTTTATTGTATCCTATAAACTAATGAAAATTGTTTTCTGTTTTGAAATTCAACAAACACTAGAATGGCTGCCATACAGGTAGAGATAAAGATTTAAGAAAAACTTGGGGTGGTCTCTTAATTGTTTCCGGAGCTGTATGATCATTGATCATGATTGTCTTTAGGGGCACCTATACGCCAGAAGAGTGATGATTCATGCCAGCTGGCAGATTAATGATGTCCATCAGATCCTAACACCAGCGCTGCAATGCCTCCCTCTGCTTATCAGATCACCATCTTTAATAGTGTTGCTCTGACTGGTGTAGTCCTGGGTCAAGTTTCATCCCAGGCACAAGGCTTACACACCCTAACTGTAATTACTCACTTTCTAATACTGTAGGAGTCTTTCGGTATTGTAAGTCATCACAGACCCCAATTAAGTTATTTGACTTTCGCTTATGTCTTCTAATCTCGATCAAGACAATTGAGTTCCAAACCGTACATAAAGAACTGACTGCTTTAAAGGTTGCTCCTCTTTAATTGTCTACAACATGAAGACATGTGAAACGATCAAACTTGTCAGTGTGCGTGTATGTACTCAAAAGTACCTAAATAGTGACATCTTTGTGACATTTCTATTAGAGATTCTGCGATACTTTTAGATAACATGGACAGGTTGAACTCTCAGAAACACTCACTCACACACACGCACGCACGCAGACGCACACACACACACACACACACACACACACACACACACACACACACACACACACACACACTCACCCTTTCACTCAGTAGAGATAGTGTTGCTGTTATCTTCATGCAGTAATTTGGAGAAACCCCGATCCCGCTCCCCAGGGGGAGCATGCCCAACAAATATGATCTATGGCATACAAATGAGCCCAGTAAATTTATTCATAAATCATCGTGGCTGCCTTTGCTGGCATGGCCCTTTTTAATTGTCTTTGATTAACAGTGGCGTGTGCTGGAGATAGGCGCTTGGCTGCGTTCAGGTCCACTTTTGTTCTCGGGTGGTATCGCCAGCTTTCCAGGGAAATCATGTGTCAGAGAGGAAAGAAATCAGGGGCCCAGCTTGATATCAATATGTGTGTGTGTGTGTGTGTGTGTGTGTGTGTGTGTGTGTGTGTGTGTGTGTGTGTGTGTGTGTGTGTGTGTGTGTGTGTGTGTGTGTGTGTGTGTGTGTGTGTGTGTGTGTGTGTGTTCATAGACTACTACTAATGCACAGACTCATGTGCCATGCTACGTGAGAACAAGCAGGGTTCAGTGTATAGAACCATGATTATGTTTGAGATACATGAACAGACAATGTCTTCATTAACATGTATGAACACAGCAGAGGAGTGCAGATATATGATGAAAGCTAAATGCATTCATGCAGCCAACACATGTTAAAACAACGGAAATGAGTATTATCTTCATACGCATTAGTTGTAGTGAGAGAAACATCTGTGGCTCAGATGAGATGTATGACTTTCGAATAACTCTTCTTTCACTACACTGCTGAATTGCACAAAACACCTGTTGTAATAGTGGTATGTGCTTTCAGAAAGGAGGTAACAATGACAAGTGCTGATCAATGGCTGAGACAGATATAAAATCCTATCTGCCATTACTGCGATTGCAGTAGCTCTCAAAACTTTTCAAATGTCAATAGGTTTTGCATTGCATTGCTAAATAGCACTAGAGATAAGTACAGTCGAGGCTGATGGAATGTCATTGATTTTGCAGGATTAAAAACCAGGATTGTAGTTAACAAATGTAATTGTTTGAGGAAATTCTATCTGGTGATGAGCTTACATACCAACCAAACACGGGTTCACTTATACACACAAACAGCACACTCTCATGGATACAAAACAACCTCCACACACTTCCGAGCAGCAAAGACAACCACAGCATGTAAGCGCAACCTCCAGTCAACTGGACTGAAATTTAAATTTGTTCTCTCAATTTAGTATTTGTCACTCAAGCATAGTATTCTTTTAGCTCTATTTACAAACAGAACCTTTCTTTGTCACTCCATACTTGCATTGCGTCAAGAGTGCACAAATAAAGTATCCAGGTAAAATGTGCTCTATTGATTGTATGTGTTTCTGTTAGCCGTAGTGCTCATTGACAGCTTCAGTCAAAATCAATGGTTGTAGTTCCTTATGCTGCCAGAAGACATCAACGCAAATATTACATTGATCAACGCAACACAAGTTAGCCTATATGAAATATGAAATGTCAATTGATGTACAAAGGCACATTTCTGTCTCTGTTTTGCTTAGCAATAGTTTTACTGTAAGAAAGGCATGTCCTTTTTTCATGTATTCATATTACTCAAGAACATTATTAGTGGCTCACAGACAGGGTTTTAAAACTTTTTAAGGATTCCTATTAGGTTTAATGGGAGGAAATGATGATGCTGAATGAGCAGTGTCTTTTTACTATGTACTTCAATCATATATTACCATGTCATAAATTAGCCAGCATTGCGCTTTTTTTTGCTACAGTTGATTTAGGGTTAAATTCTCAGAGGCTCATTAAATCACATTTGAACAACATATGAATGGATGGATTCCTCTCTCTAATAATTATCTTTGTTAGAATTTACACATCGTGTCATAAGCCCAAGCTAGCTCTGATGAGGCCACCATCTGAAGGACCAGGTTTAAAGTAAGTACACAATTTTAACAGTCCTATACAATTCTATAGATAGTGCTATAGCAGTAAAGATATAGTATAGTTAAGATGGAAACCACACTTCAAAGTTAAGTGTTCCAAATATAAAAGACATGAAAGAGTTAGCTGTTGTAGTGTGCTTGATTTGCTGGCACAGCTCCCTCATATTGCAATGAGATCACTTTGTTGACGCAGAGTGGGGTTTTAGAGCAGAGGGTGTCATGAAAAAAATCAACAATATTATGCTGTTGATGCAGATCTTCATGAACCCCACTAATCGTTAAGAGCGATGCTATTGTCTCTCTAAAGATGTACTTTGATACAGAAGTGCCTTTAGCCAAACGCTAAATTCTCTGTCTTAGGTTGGCATCATAGCATGCTTGTGGCCAATGAGCACTAAGAGCTAAGGCTGGTGGGAATGTTTGTCAGGCAGTTGGTCTTAACATTTTCAGTTCTTACTGCTTTTTTTACATCTGAAGTGGGAAAATATTTCAAGACAATCCATCCAAAGGTTAGCAATTTTTCTGCCTGGACAAAAATGGTGGACCACGGGGCTGCCACATTACTAGCATGGCTAATGATATGCTTAAGTAGAGACTAAAAGATTGTTTTGATATCAAAGCTGATGAGTGAAAAACTGCCAAAGCTTGATATATGCTATACACCTCATTATTAGGAATACCGTGCATAACTTTTCAATCCACTAGAGTTTCCATTCTACCTATTCTTGTCTTTCATCCTGCTATAAAAGGACAAAGAAGGCACTTTAAAAGTACAGACCACCTGAGTATCTCTGCAACACTCACCTGTACAAGGTTATGTTGTTGAGGGTTATTCAGAGCAGCTTGGCTCTGGCTACAAATGAGGAAAGAGCATTAGTAAAGGTGGGAAAGGTGGCCATCTTAGAGTGAGCATGATTGATGTGGGCACAGCAGCATGCAGCAGCGCTCACGCCGAGCCCTCGCCGACAGTCGCCGCAGCGACAGGCAGCAAGAGGAAGTGAGTTGACCTCAGGGTCATCATGACAAAATGCTTAACAACAGTAGCAAAGCACTCTGGGTTTGGGTCAGGGTCATATGAGTGAACATAGAGGAGCCCGCTCCAGTCCTCTTTTATTTGGATTTAGAAGCTGAATGCATAAAATGTTGCCACATTGCAACTGCTTTAGCAAGATGGCCATGTCTCTGAGACTGAAAGTGTCCACTTCTATTTTTATGTGCTTGGTATGATTATTCTTAGCCCCAAAAACCATTTAAAGTCATTGTGCACAGGGTTGCAACACTAAATGCAGGTAATGCCTAGTCCATCATGCTGCCCAGGAAAAACATGCCAAAACATAACAGAAGAAAAAGCAGTTGTAGTTTTCAAAGTGGCATTTAGTATGAATGTGAACAGCAGCAACAGAAAAGGCTGTAAAAAAAAGCTAGCATATTTACATCACAAATCAGATATCAGGGAAACATCGTCCATCATCTTTGAGCAAGGTCTTGATGTTAACACAGAGTCCTCTTCTCATCCCACCAGAGTCCAGCACGTTGTCCTGTCGTCCACCTTCATGAGCAACAGGCTGACCAAGTGTGTTTGCTGGTGAGCCTAAATCTTTTATTCCTGCGACCGGACATTATCCAGGAGCATGTTGCGTGTTGGATCTATAGATCTTCCCTCTCCTCCTGGGCGCTCACTTTCAGGGCTTTGGTCCAGCAGGTCTGGGTCCTTGGGTGCAGGTCTTGGTCCTTGGGTGCTGGTCTGGGAAGTGCATGAATTGAATCCCTGCACTTCCTTCTCCAACATGGCTTTGTCAAATGTCACTCGAGTAATAAATACGAAAAAACAACAATTAAAAATGGTTTCTTTTGGAAGATAATGGCCAATACTGGACACTTCATCTGAATACTGCTACGCGGCCATAGCCACATGTATAATCGGAGTGATGTGAATGTGCATTCATGCCTCATGAATATGTCTGTTTGTGTCCTTCAGACCAAACTCAGCATGCTGAGCAATAGGTAGCAGTTAGCTTGATTTTATATTCCAAAGCAAAGCCGGGGGAGGCAGACCCTGACCTCAGCCTCAGTCACCCAGAACCACGGCTGCAGGCCTCATCTCCATAGGAATCAATAGACTGCAGTAATAATGGTGATCTATGGGGCTAACATCAAAGAAGGCACTGACCTTTCCATGTTAAGGGAAGACCACCAAGCAGGCGTGTGCGCAGAATAAATGTTTTGTCGGAGAACAAAGCTTATAGCTGTGTGCGCAAGATACACACTATGTACACACAGCCAGTGGTCTACATGAATATGAAGCAAAAAGCATGCATACATAGAAACCACTGCATTGCTTTCATTTACACATAAAATATGGACATGTTAGCTTTTCTCACTTCATGGCTGCACCCAGATACGTTCATCAAATATGTCATTTTGTTTGTTTGCCATTGAAAATAATGTATTTTATTTGTTTCTCGGAACGTCACACTTCAAATACAGTTTTTCTATTTACATGAGAAAGGAGGCTTTAGTAGGTCGGCTTTAGCTTCTCAGGTCGTAGATCATTGATAAGATAATGTGCTTGCTCTTGTTGTTATAAAGGAGTGCTCCTGATATTTGTGTTGGAAAAACATTTTACATTTTTCTGGACCCAACTTCCCTTGGCCTTCATGAAGCTGTATGAATACTTACATTTTACCAACAAAGAGTTTTGTAGGATTGATATAGGTTTAATATATGAGAAATAAAACTCAATTCAGATTTGCTAAATGAATCATAATTGAAAACCTTATTATTTTAAGGTTTTACGTCTTAGTGTTTTAGTTTCATATGGTAATATGCATTAGTATTTCATATTAGATCAACTAAACATACAGTATATTTAGTATCAGTGTGATCAAAACGTCTATACATTTTGACGTTGACAATACAATGTCAAAAGGATTCTAAATGTCTTGGATAAGTGGAATCCTTAGGTAACCAAAAGGCTTTTGGGAAATAATGATTTTTTATTGACACAGGTTGTACAGGAACATTTAAATGGTGAAGTTGCACAGTAATCTGCTCTGCACAACAAAAGACACATTGTGTTATACATCCAAACACACACACACACACAAACACACACACGCACACTCACGCACACTCACACACACCTTATCAAACATTGCGGTCTAGCCGTTCTTTGCCTCTTGCCCCCATCAAAACCCAAAACCTCCAGGCTCCTCCTCGGCCCTCCCCAGCCTAGAGCCTCTCTCTGGGGTCATTATGGGCTCTGACATGCCCCGCTGGCTCCATGAATGTTAATGCCCAGTGGAGGGAGCTTGGGCTGCAAATACACACACATGCACAGTCATGCAATTACATGCACACACTTCTGTGTGTTTTTCTGCTCACAACCTGAGCAAACGGTGTATACACACACACACACACACACACACACACACACACACACACACACACACACACACACACACAGTGGGCAGACACACTTGCACAGTCTTGCTATCAGATCAGAGATCACACAGATGGCAGATGTCAGTGTCACACAGGCAGCTCAGCAAAGACCCATGTTAGCAGAGGAGGGATGACAAAGAGATGGCGTTAGGACCTCTTCACCTTCCTCCCTCTGTCCTCCAAAGGACTCTCCATGCGTACTCCTCCTTCGTTCTCATCAGCTCCTCTTTTCACTCGTCCTGTTCCCATTCTCCTACCTCCTCCTGCACCCTCTGACTTTCTCCTGCTCCCTCATGCTTTCACTTGTTCACTTCCTCCCGCATCCTCCTGCTCCCTTGCTCCTGCTTATCCTATGTCCCTTTCCCCTGCTACAATTCCTCCTTCTTCATCTTGCTCTATTCTTTCTGTTCCCTCCTGCTCCCTTTTTCTGATTCATTCCATTTTAACTTTCTCCATCCTGCTTCCTCTTGCTCTGTTCATTCAGCTCACTTATGCTTCCTCCTACTCCCTTCCTCCTGCTTCATCTTCCTTCTACTTCTTCCTGTTTCATTCCTCCTGCTTCCTTTCCTCTGCCCCGTGTTACTTCATACTACTCCCTTCATCCCGCTCTCTTCATTTTTCTATTGCTCCCTTCCTCCTTTAGTATCCTGCTCCCTTCATCCTGCTTCATCTTGCTCCCTTCTGCCTGCTCCCTTCCGTTGCATCCTTTTGCTTTCTCCTGCTTCCTTCAGCCTGCTCCCTCCTTTATCCTCCTACTCGCTTTCTCCTTCTTCAGCTTTCTTCCTCCTGCTTGAGCTTGCTCCCTCCTGCTTGCTCCTGCTTCATCTTACTGTTTCCTTCCCTCTGCTCCCTTTTGTTTGTCCCCTTCTGCTTTCTGGCTTCATCCTGCTCTCTACGGTTTCCCTTTTTCCCCTTTCTCCTTTATTATCCTGCTCCCTTCATCCTGCCTCATCTTGCTCCCTTCCTTCGGCGCCCTTCACCCTGTCCCTCCCACCTTCTCCTGCTCTCTTGCTCTCTTGTTAGTGTTAGTGTTATTCTTTTCTCTTTTTGCACTATTTTATTTATCTTATTTGCGCCTTGTATGTTGAGTTGTTGGAGGAGCATGGGATATAAGATTTTCATTGCCAACATATACGTTGTATATGCTGTGCATATGACCAATAAAACCTTGAAACCTTGAAAAAAGCTTCATCTTGCTCCTTTCCTCCTGCTCCCTCCTGTTTCCATTTTTATCTTGGGGTTTTTTACACCTCCTCACCGAGAATAACTGACTTAATGAAGGGTCCTGTTAGATTGAGTGGCTCCGTTGCCATTGGTGATGTCCCAATAGTAAGCAATGTCGAAGATCACGATCAAGTTTAACATGTTCCTGTATCCTGGCTCTATGAATACACATGTCCACACATACAAAGTGTATGAAGGTGAGGATGGATCAATGTAGGAGACGATTATCATCCACATGGGAATAAAGTGTTACATGTCACTGTGTACCCAGATTGTATAAGCAATATGTTACCATTACTCATAGGAAAGGTGGAGAAAACAACTACTTTTAATTGTCCCTTCCTCATTTTCTTCTTCCTCTTTTTACTGTAGTCCATCTATATATCTTATCCTTCTCATGCTCCCTCTTGCTCTCTGTTTCCTGTTCTTTTCCCTCTCGTGTTCTTCCTTCCTTCCACTATTTTCCCTTCTCTCCCTGTACCTAGGTCACATTTCCCTGTCCCCCTTCTGTATCAGCTGTCGTCTCCTCTCTCCTTCCCCTCCTCCTCCTCCTCCTCCTCCTCCTCCTCCTCCTCCTCATTGAAAGTAGAGAGGATCAGGCGCTCCACTGGAATAAGAATTCCTGCATTATTTGATAATCAGAGTTTATTGTAATCCTTGACCCTGGCCCTGCATTTCAAACACAGATTGTGGATTATGTCGGTGTGTGTGTGTGTGTGTGTGTGTGTGTGTGTGTGTGTGTGTGTGTGTGTGTGTGTGTGTGTGTGTGTGTGTGTGTGTGTGTGTGTGTGTGTGTGTGTGTGTGTGTGTGTGTGTGTGTGTGTGTGTGTGTGTGTGTGTGTGATTGGATGTATAACAATGTGTCTTTTGTTGTGCAGAGCAGATTACTGTGCAACTACTGTCCATTTAAATGTTCCTGTACACAAACAGACACTAACACACAATGCAGTGTAAGTGTCATAGTGGTAGTTAAACTGTGTGTAAGTGTGGGAGTGTGTGTGTGTGTGCTTAAATAAGGGATTGCCGTCCTCTGGTTGACCCTGGTGTTAAGGATGGTGATGGACTCTACTCCTCATGGCACACTCACATTCTCCAACTTCCGTTATTGGCCATACAACTACTGTATTCTTGGATATCAGTGTTTTATGTTATCATAGTCTATGTGGGTCGGTAAAAAGATACATTTATTATTTGTATTGTATGAAACAATAAAGCCCTGTACTTTGAAGAACTGCTCTGGCCATACTAAACATGCTGAGCCAATGAGCTTTATTTTTAACCAAAACTATTCAAAACTCATTAATGAGACACACTGTTGGGCTGGGTGTCATGTTAGTATTTCTGTGTTGTTGTATTTTTATATTTAAACTACTGTTTAAATGTAGAGAACAAATAAATATTGTATCTTTAATAATCACTTTGCCTGATGCAGGGATGATGAATTTCTAAAGATGTACGTCTCTATCAGAGCTTATTGGACAAAAGTACACTGAACAGAAGTCAAAAAGCACAGTTTCTTTACAGTAAAAATGGTTGTAGATGCATTGTGACACGCACAGCCTCTTTTAGTCTACTGAAGCTTGTGAGCTAACTGCTAGCAGGCTAGCCAGCTGTAAAAATGCTAGCCCCAAGCACACAGGAAGTGTGCTGGACATTGTAACAAATTTTCGTAGTGGCCAAACAGGGTAACTAAAACGTATGTTTCAGTGAGTGACGTCATTTGGCCCAAAATGACGTTTTCCTGTTGATGTTGGGAAAGGGAAAAGTCCGTAAATCATTGGATACGTTTTTTTTTAAACTAAAAAAACTACCAAGTATGAACACTTGTATTGCCCTGATTCAAATCAATAGGGATCGGAGTGTTGGAAAATGCACTAAAATCCAAATCCGAGTTATTTTCCCTCTCCATTCATGTGACAGTGCGGATTGGAGGCGGGGCTTAAGCAAATTGCAACTTCATGCTTTATGGGCCCTGATATTACTTTTGCTTGCAAGAGTCAGGCCATTTTGGCTTCATGTGCCACTGAGCAACTGTCATAGGAATGAAAGGGGTCCGCTTTATCCAGTTCTCGTTCTACATCCATGGCTAGCCCCCCAGCTGTAATGTTGAAGAAGCTAGCTAACTGCCCAGCTAACTCGTTCGCTGCTTGTTTGGAATCTCTGACACTTTGTTGCTTCAAAAGTCAGCACATGTACACCGATGTGTTAATTCTTCCTCAATAAATAACTGATGTAACAGGGTCTTTGTTGTTTTTTGTCTTTTTATGTGACCTATTGACAGTTGAAGAAGAACAAGAAAACACATAATGATTTATAGAGGATGGAACACTGGAAGAAAAGGCCAAATTAAGGATGAAGGAGCGAAAGCAACGGAAATATATGTACCATCCGACTTCTCCAGTCCCCATAAAACAAACTAAATGAGCTACCAGAGAGAAAAGCTAGCTCCATCCACACAGTCACACACACACACACACACACACACACACACACACACACACACACACACACACACACACACACACACACACACACACACACACACACACACGCACACACACACACACACACACACACACACACACACACACACACACTGTATTGACAAGTCTGACAGCCAATAGCAGGACATTTTTATCAGCTTGTACACCAGTCTTGCTTTCCCAATAGCTTTGACAGCTTTCCATTGAAGTGTGCATGACAGAGAGAAGGAGCGAGAAACAAAAGAGAGGGTGACGCTTTTAAAAAAAACACACACATTCAGGCCCAATAGTGCAACGGTAAGCCAATTGAGTAAAAGAAAAATCACTCCTACATGCATAGTGGCAGGAAACGGAAATTTCCCTGCAACCCCAATGACTGGCTATTAATAAATGGAGTAAGAGCCTAATGAGAAGAGAATTCTCTGGAGGAAACTCTTCCTTCCTCTTTGCTGCATGCCCTCTCTCATCAAACCCTTTCACAGCCAGACATGTTAACAAAGTAAACTCCTTTTAGGTAGCATTTCAACGCCAGCTATTGTTGGTCTGTGATACCACATAGGGTCTTATGTTTGATCCATATATCAGACAAAATCCTATTTTGAGTCAAATATATAAAGAAACACAATATTAATAATCCAAGGGGGTAATTTGGTTTGTGTCAGTTGCTCTACTTTAGCATTACAAAAGTGTTTAATAAAAATATGTAAAGAAATATAAGAAGCAACAGTAAAAATGTTTTAAAAGAGGACAAAATAAAATAAAATAGAATGAAACGAGACTAAATTAAACCATGTGGACCCAGGTATTATTAAAACATAGAAAAAGTACACAGTTCACAGGAAGTTATCCCAGTCATGACCGATTTTTACTTTTACACATTGATCGCTCAACAAACAAGGACCAAAGTACATTTCAGGGAATTAAAAATGGTAGTTTTTCATAAACACGATGAGTTACAAACTCAGTCACCACGAGAGGTTTTACCCTGTAATAAACTTTTAGCAAATATAATTAAATAATTGTAGAGAAATTGTTATTTTAATTACATTGCAATGGCTATAACATATTTCAACCAATAACAAAATTAAGAGGCTTGATTTGATCTGAAATATTTTCAAGCTATCAATGAATTGTTTTTTAGCTTTATGCATTTGTAAATCGAATATCTGAATGAACAACTTGTCAATTCGTCACCTTGAATATATCATGAAATTCTGACATTGTATATTAGTTGACGAATCAAGATAATAATCATCAGGAAGATTGATAATACAAATAATAATCTTTAGTTTTACCACTGGAGTTGATTACTGCAGACAGTTGTCATTGCACACTGCTCATGTTTATTACTGCTGGATAATTCATTTTTACCTTTGTTCAGCTCATCATATTTTTCATTTATATTTTTAATTGTTACCCTATCTGTAGGTGTTTGCACAGTATACACTCCTGTGCAGGCCTGTGAGAGGTCACTGTATAAGGGACAATGGCAATAAGCCTCAGGGCTTCATTGTGTTATCCAGACTTTTCTTTAAGGTAAGCACTTACTGCCCTGGCTCCACTGCTGTTTATTTTAGAATGAATGTGTCTGATAAAATAAAATGTGCTGTTACACACAACACTGCCATCTAGTGGAGTCCCTGCTGTGGGGACGCTGGTACAGATGAAGCAGGGTTTCTCCAAACACACACACGTGCACACACACACACACACACACACACACACACACACACACACACACACACACACACACACACACACACACACACACACACACCAGTGACGGTATAATCATCCTTTGCTGGAGATTTTGTCCCTGGGAGCCATCCCGTCGGCTAATGTTAAGACAATGGTTCTCAAAGTGGGGTCTGGGGACATGCAGGGGGTCCTTGAGGAGGAGTCCACTGGGTCCTCTTTAAAATGACAAAATAGGTAATTCCATGATAATTTCATTCATTAGTCTTACAAAAACCTTATGTCTGTCTTTATCTAATAGTGATAATTCCTGAAGTGTACTCTTTAGTACTACATTTTAAAAAATGCATCCCATGAAACACAAAACCTGTTTTAAACACGAATAGAATATGTGTCCATCTGTCAGCAATCATTTCTGAATTACAGCGGCCAGTTGTAGCGTCAATATTACAGATACCAAAATAAAATGCCATGCAAATATGCAAGGTTGCATTGTGTGTGTGTGTGTGTGTGTGTGTGTGTGTGTGTGTGTGTGTGTGTGTGTGTGTGTGTGTGTGTGTGTGTGTCTGTGTGTGTGTGTGTGTGTGTGTGTGTGTCTGTGTGTGTGTGTGTGTGTGTGTGTGTGTGTGTGTGTGCGTGTGTGTGTGTGTGTCTGAGAGAGAGAGTGTGTATGTGTATGTGCATGTTTATGTGAGTGTGAGTATTGTATGCTTTCTGGATTGTGACTAACAGGGAGTGTGTAGGGGCTGAGTTAATGAGGTCGGGTGAGCGATGTGGGGACGGTGCCGGTCTTCAGGGGCCGATAGGGCCCATTGGTTCCTCTCCTCTCTCACAGAGAGGAAAAGAGAGGGACGAGAGACACGGGGAGAAACAGAGATAGGATTTGATTAGAATCCAAACCAAAGACGTGATCCAGAGCAACATGTATCATTTGAGACATAAATTTACTGTTTTTCTAGTGAAGACACTAGAGACAGTTATCAAGGGGGATGCACCAGAGAGGAACGAAAAGACAGGAGAAGAAGAACGTATACATCTCATTGAGTTACGAGTGACAGATTTAAGATGTAATTCCTAACTAAAGCCTGCTGCGGTATAACTTGGTAATGATCATTCATCTATTGCCAACAATGTATGAACACCTCTTTATATTCAATGTTTCCTCTACATTTAGATCACTATGGAAAGCTAAAAGACCCAGATTACTATTATGCTTTACTTATACAACTGCATTATTTATAGAAATGAAATGCTCTCTGGATTACGCTCTCTTTACCAAAATGAGGTAACAATATTAAAAAGTGTGCTGTCCAAGTGACACAATGTTGATTAGTAAAATGTGGTTGAAAGCATTCTCTTGCAGTTTTACAGGATTTTGAAATACAATGGTTGCTCCAAATGATTAAATCATGTAAGTATGGTTATGATCAAGCTACTGGCCGTGTTAAGGTTGAGGTTAGAAAAAGGTCTTGCTCATGGTTTAATATTAAGATAGTATGTTATTCTTAACTCTCACAGAAGCGTGCTTCTTCCTGAACCTGTGTATCCACCAATCTGTGTGGCCTACAAAAACATATTTTTACATAATCGGGTATCAAGATATCCTTAACAGAAATTAATACTTCAATACTTTTGTAAGTTTACTTTGGTATGTTTTTTTATAATAGTGCTAGTTATTTTACCATGGATGTGAACTTGATTTGAATGTGCCTTTTATCTGCACTGTACCTTAATGTACATATCCCTGAAGCTTGTTTTCCTGTTTTCTTTTTCTTTTGTCTGATATCATGTTCTGTCTTTGCTTTTTCCCCACCTTTTTTGATTGTTTTCCCCTTCCTGATTTAATTCATCTACTGCCCTTAAGTTGCCCTCCAGCTGTGTCTTGTCAATGTGATTAGTTTCTGTGTTAATATGCCTGTCTTTCCCAATTTTCTCTGTTTGTGCTTTGACAATGTTTCCCGTGGTGTAGTTCTGCTTGTTTAGGTCTCCAGTGTAGTTCTGTACATGTATTCTCCCTGTTGATTATATGGTTTATCCTTGTGCTATAATGTTTCTTTCTTCATTTTGTTTTTCTATTAATCTGCTGCTCCCTTAGTTTTTTCGATAAACTTTCTTGTTTGTTTCAGCTTTACTTTAATTACAGTAAAGCTTGGCTTTACCTGCCTCCCTTTTCTTTTTTGCATTTGGGTTTTATGCTTTCCTCACCTTTGACACTACACTACTTAAAACCAGTCAACACATCTGGCCTTTCTGATTTCACCACCACCTTCCATTCATCCATTCCCCTTCGTCCACATCCCTACAGCTCTTCTTTCCTACATTCCTTCATTGCTTTATCCTTCCCTCCCTACATCCATTCGATCCTTCATCCCTCATACATTTATCCCTCTCTACATGCCTTCATTCCTCCATCTCCTTCATCCTTCCCTCCTTACATCCCTTCATGTCCTCTTCTGTCTCCTCATATCGCTTTCTCTTTAATCTGTTGTAAACTCTTTGCCTCGTTCTAGATCCCGTCTGGGGGCTTGTATTCAGATCCTCAGAAACACACTTGAGTCTCCCTCTGCCTGGACTTTAGTTTGTCGCCCAGACCAGCATTACATGCCTCAACCTTCTTTATTCCTTCCTTTTACATTTAATTGTTGTAACGATTTCCTTGCTGCTGAATATATACTAAGAAGTATTAAGCATTTTAACCCATCAAAGTAACAAACGTATATCTATTCCTTGGGAGTTATGGTGGGTTGTAATCTCTGTTGTTTTATTCACGTTGCTTCTTTAAATCAATGTGTGCAGAAAGAACGAGGATTGTTTATTGTAATATTGATTCAGTTTTTTGGAGGATGACACTCAATGGCAACATCTTCCTTTCATCGTGATATCACTGTCACTTCCTGCTCTTACTATCTACTCCTGATATGTCCTCCACTTCGTCTCTCCCTCTGTCTCTCTCCTGCTGTGATATTTCCCTTCTATTTAAAGGCCACTAAAGATCAAGCTTTAGAAAGACATTTCAATTTACTTACTGGCCTTTGGAAAGCACCAGCAGTTAGATTTGGATGCCATGGTACAGTTAATGGTGTATATCTGTTAAATGGCAGTGTGAGGCGCAGCATCGATCACCTCTGAGAGAGAAGATGGCAGCAGCTCTAACTGCAGGTACGGAGCATTATCCCTCTGTCAAGGAGAATGGAGACTTCTAGTGGATGTGGATTATCTATTTTACTTCAAGCATATCGCCCCCCTCCTCCACACACACAGCCTAAAACAAGCATTGGGACCCAGGTACAGAACAGCCAACTGGGTCTTTTCTTGTCTTGATTATTCATCGAAGACAGCCTTAATAAGCATCAATATGTTAAGGCAAATGTTTCACAGTAAGGATGATGAGCATTATCGTAACTCAGCATTTACCTCTTTTTTGCTTGAATCCTACCCTCAGGTGCACTGACACTGGGACAGAAACCTCTGTATATGTACTTAGCAGAAAAAGCAGCAGCTCCTGAACCTCTAGTACTCATACTTATCTCTAGTTCTTCTCATAATTTCATTATTTGATACATAGAAGTGAAAGCCCCTGAAAAAGAAGGACCATTTTTTCGGTAGTACTGGGCAATGATTACAATTTTTAATTGTGATTTATTGCATGGTTTTCTGCGCCTTGACATTGTTGTGCGTAAAATTGAATAATGAATTCAAAAGTAGTGTATTGCACAATGTTATTTTATAAGTACTGCTATATCAACCAAAGTGCAACAACATTTGGTTTGCAAACACTTCAAACAAATGAGGTGCTTTTTAACAGCAGTATTCCTTTTACACAGTAGCAGTTAAAAAAAGGTTTTGTAAATCTCAACTTAAAAATCAATTAATGTTATCAAATCAAATATTAAATGGCTTTAATGTTTGTCTAATTTGTGATAGAAAAACAAGTTACCCTCACAAGAAAATTCAACTTTGCAGTGGTTAGAAATAACTAATGTCCATGTTAGAGTTCGGTTCGCTTTCTCCATGTTTCTGGTCCGGCTGGTTCTTTTCTCGGTGAGCGCGGCAGCATTCTTAGGCCCGCCCAAAATGCTCTCATTGGTTGAGATGCGCGATGATGTCCATCCGAAGCCAATGCTGATCAACATAACGCGGTAATAACGTGTCAACTCGCCCAGCCCTAATTTTTACAGAAGAATCACTACAAAAGTAAAATGTAGAGAAAATAAAACAATGAAACAATGAGTGGAAGTGACATCATGGATGAATTTCAGAAAAATTGTAACAATGAAACTGGTATCAACATTAGAGGGTGGATGAAGTTTGAATAATTTGTATGAGTAGGCCTATTGGTTAAGTGTCCGTCTCTGCTAAAATTCTGTTTTATTAAAACTCATGCTGTAAGTCACTTCACCTACTCACCAGAACTACTATCAAATCTGTGAGGCTCTGTGAGTTCCAAAAATGTGGTGAGATGCAATGAAATTGCCATTATACCTCTTTCATTCATCATCAAATTAAATATGGCCCATGTCCAGCACCTTGTGATATGGGATAGCAAGGGATAAGCAGTGTGATGTTTTTCATATTGAAAAATGACTTGAATACAAAAGTACAAGTAAAATGTGTGTCTGCAGGAGAAGCTTCTCTGGATTGATTCCATATTTTTTATTCTATAAAATGTGTTAAAGGGAATTGCTTGAAAATCACTCAAAAATAAATAGACTATCCGAACAAAAGGTAGTCTTTCAGCAGCTTCAGTCAAAACGTGTCATTTCTCATTTGAAATGACACGTTTGTATATTCCCTCTCTGCAAAACACTCGCTGATCATCTTTCGTTTAACTAATGAGTGCAGCGCTCCTGAACACACCACAGCCCCCACACATATCAACTCTGCACCCACTCTGAGACCAGGCAGTGTTGGACAGAGAATATCTCCAAATAGAAGACAGGAACCGAAAAAGCAGGTGTTTTATGTGTGTGTGTGTGTGTGTGTGTGTGTGTGTGTGTGTGTGTGTGTGTGTGTGTGTGTGTGTGTGTGTGTGTGTGTGTGTGTGTGTGTGTGTGTGTGTGTGTGTGTGTCTTGTTTGATATCTGTATCTGTTCCTCTCTCTCTATTTCAGACACACAGACACACACATACAGACACATACACACAAGTGAGTGAGAGGATCCAATCAAGGGCGCTCCAGCTAAAGAGGGGATGGTGGTGGCGGTGGGTTGGATGCAAGGGGTGTAATTTCTGTTTCATATGCCCCGCACATGCCCCCCCACCCCCGACTTGACAATACTTGAAAAACAATGAGAGTGACCCAGTTGCAGGATTCCAATTAGCATTAGATATGCAACAGTTGAGATTAGAATGCGCCTCTCCCTCAGTGGAAGGAGGGGGGGGGGCTCTGATTACCAGCCCGAGCCCAAGTGTCAGGTCTTGATAAAGACTCACACGTATGTGTATGTTGCAAAAAGTGACAGGGGGGTGGGGGTAGAGATATAGGCATCAGGAAGACACAGCTGAGCATCTGAACACTAGGTTACCCACCCACCCACCCACACACACACACACACACACACACACACACACACACACACACACACACACACACACACACACACACACACACACACACACACACACACACACACACACACACACACACACACACACACACACACACACACACACACATACACAGATCTCAGAGAATATTTCTAAAATAGCTTGACTCCTCCCCGACGGGAGTGGTTATTCTAATCAGTGGCGAGGAATGGAGGAAGATAGGGTGCTGGTGGTTTGTGTGCGTGTGTGTGTGTGTGTGTGTGTGTGTGTGTGTGTGTGTGTGTGTGTGTGTGTGTGTGTGTGTGTGTGTGTGTGTGTGTGTGTGTGTGTGTGCGTGTGTGTGTGTGTGTGTGTGTGTGTGTGTGCCTGTGTGTGTGGGTGTGTATTTGGTCTTGTGTGTCATTGTGTCTGTGTGTGTGTTGTGTGTGTGTTGTTTAGGGTCTGAATTTGGGTATATTCTTTCAGCAGAAAGGTGATGCGTTTGAAATGTAATTGTATCTATAACATATAAAGCCCATGCTAAGACGTTGTGTTCTTTCAATCAAGGCAGAAGACTTTTCTGTTTGCTTTTTGTTATGTCTCCAACTGGCTAGCTAATATCGGCTGCTCTGCACTGCGCTGCCGTGTTTCCTGCTGATAACTCCATCTTGCCCAAGGGTGGCGGAACAGCAATGTAGTGGAAGCATTACACTCCCCACCCCCGCTCATTTCCCCAAAGGGTAAACAAGGTTTTGCTCTGTCATGTCATCTGTCATGCCATTGTAAGCACTATTTGCATTATTCTCGCTGTTAGCATGTGAGCTGTTGATTGCTAGCTAAGACATCTCCAGGCAAAGAGGTGTGTGCAGGCAATCCCGGCCAAGACTCATATATACTCTCTGAATGTTGTGTCGCTTTTAGTGTAGTACTTTTCAGAAACTTCCTTCCCAATATTTTAGAGTTCCCGTCTTCATCAAACTTTTCCACTCATCAGGCTCAGTGTAGTGATCTCAGTGAGCTGCAGCTCAGGCCCTGGATCATTTAACTCACTGAGTCTTATGACAGCACATCAAGCCCAACAATGACAGTTTAGGGTCAAAGTGTTTGTCTATGTTCCTCTTGTACAAATCCATAACTTGGCCTGAACCCTTCCAGCCCCAAAGCAATCAGATTAGGCTATCATGCCATCCTTAGACCCTCACACTCTGCAACAAATCTATATGTTCAATTGAAAATGTCAGCGGCCAGTCTTAGCCTGGCTAAGCTCTCCACACGCAAGCCGAGCGACGTCTCAAAAGGGAGCCCTTCAGATAGCTCCAGCTGTTAATATATGGCTGCTTCCCCCGATGAGATTCTGAGAGGATAAATGGAGATGGGGAGGATTACTTAGCAGGGCTACGAGGACAGGATCCAAATTAGCGGCAGCCTCAATCACCCGGCCCACAACCCCCTGTCTGTTCAAGCCGTTGCTCGTCCGCAGTCGTTTTCTTGCACTGTCGTTTATGTTCAAGGCTGATTGGCAACAAAACTCTGATGCGGCGACATGGTCAATCTAGCCCCTAATTCTACCCTGGAAAACCCAATGACAAGCCCCCCTCCCCATCCCCGTAACTATTGCACTCCTGTATGCCTCTGTCAGATTACAGCCCTAGTCCTCATCTGAACTCCTCATTTGCATCTAAAGTAATCGTTTTATCTTGCTGTGCCTATAGAGCTCTGCAAGTCATCTAAGGCTGGCATGCATACACTTTACAGTAATGTTCAAATGCAGATTTGTGCTTTAGTGCAGCTCCCCTGCTGTATTATGTAATGATTATGTAGTATGTCATATGAGAAGTGGGACAGCTATATTAGTGAAATCATTTATATTTATTTTATGACATTTAGGGATCTTAATGACCACAATAAGTAGTTTCAGTACAGGAGGAAGTTGTGAAATTGAAGTATGAGACTTTTTATGTTTTCCATAAGTCACAAATATCGCTTGATCCCTCAAAGCACTAGTTTATGCTAAACAACTAGGTTGTATGATTTTGTGTCCAAATGATTAAAGGCAAAGTCTTGCTACCTGTTGCTAAATAATAATTAACTGTAGTTTGCATCTTTGTAGTATTATCATGATGAGTCATACACATGGTGTACCAACTAATGTTTTAGACCTTGTCTGTCAAAGATGCTGTATTTTTGTTTTGGTATTTCCTGTTTCTTTTTGTTTTGGTTCGATTCGCAGTAAAACCGAGAGCCCACTTTATAGAGTTGCTGGTGGGCCTATGAACGGGATTGAACTTATGTTGGGGTTGTTACCAACTGGACTCTTTGTGAAAGCGGATTTAACTGGAAATATTGACTCCTATCTCCCCAAACATTGCAAACACACTGATCTTATATACAGTATGTTACTTTCCTCCGTAAAATATATTTGACGAAAATGGAAATTGATGTGTGAATTATTCGGTATTGCATCTTGGTGATGGAGGAGATCATTCATTTCTGTATGGTTTGACTGAACCATTTGCGTTGAATATTTAAGATTATTATTTGTCAGTCCTGATGCCACAGCCAGAAAAAAGTGTTCTGCACTCTCGCAGGAATATCTCAGCAATGGAGCAAGCTTATGCGATATAGCCCAGCGCCGCACCTCTATCATACACTTTGCCGCTTGTTTGTTCCATTTTCAGGCGATTTGTAATCTATTCTTGAAAAACCGTCAAATGTTTTTTTTTTCAAGAAGCGTAAAGCAAACAATGGATGTCTTTTATGAACATTCATCCATGTTGGAGATGTAGATGTTCTAGGAGTTAAATAGAGGTTATAGATCTAATTATGCATCCTATGAAGCATGCATGAATTCTGTTCACGAATCAGAGGCTGTTGTTGGGGACGCATAAAAGTATTTTCTTTTTTGTAGCTAGATCATGCAGGTTAGCCAATTACCCCAATAGAAGTGTAGAAGGTGTACTGGGGCCCTCTGGCTTGTTTCTGACAGAAACTGTTTGAGGAATAGCACAACTAACCTTCTTGACAAAAAGTGCCATGACTTTGTTTGTAAATATTGTAGATACATATTGATTTTGGTGCTTTGAAATAGTTTCTTCTTCAAAATTGACAAACAAGTTCTTTGTGTCTGACATACTAATATCTATCTCTAAGACATACTGTAGTTTGGCTGCGTTGTCACGCCACTGATCACCTTTTGCTGGATCTATGGATGATGGGCAGAAAGCATTGATGTGGGCTAATGCCTCCATGTTGCTATAAGAGTCTGGGTATGAGTTTTTTCTGTGCAGTGTAGATCTGCCCTGAAAGGAAGCCTTCTATCCAGGGAGACTGTAGTACAGTGGTTCTGTGATTCAAAAAGCTTCCAGGCCCAGGTTACCCAAAGAAACAAAAGAACAGTCTTTTTTGGCCAACATTACAATTATATGAAATATCCAGCTCAGACAACAGGGTTTCTTTTGAGTATAGTATTTCTTAGCTATTAATATTAAATATGTGCATGTCATTCCCACATTTTATGACACTAACAATTACCCAATTCATTTTTACGCATTCCAATTGGATTACCTAGTATTTTTCAAACCGTAACATCAATCAGCATCCCTAGTTCAGATCAATGTGGGTGAACTGTTCTGTTGTCTGAAGATATACAGTATATGAGTAGGTTTACCTTTTCCAGAAAAAAAAAGACAGGAAGTGATATTCCTTTAAGCCTGTACAACAAGGGGGTGAACATTTGCTAAAACATAAACTAAAGGCCAGTGGTGGAGTGTGATAGAGTACATTTACATAAAATTGTGTACAAACTTTGTATTTTACGTGAGCATTTTTATTTTATGCCTCTTTAAAATTAAACTCCACAGCATTTTGACAGCCAAAATTGTTTGTATTTTTTATTCAACTACATTTATCTGACAGCTGTAGTTACTTGTTACTTTACTAATTCAGATTATTAGCTAAAACAACATTAAAATGACAAATAATGCAACACTGACATGTAGTTATATAGTAGACACAGTATTGCCTCTATAATCATAATCCAGTAATTTAAAGGGATTCTGAAATGGACCCCAACCAGTCCTTATACTTTTAGTATTCAGGTAGATTTTGAAGTTAATTCGTATTTACTTTAACTGAAGTAAGAGTTTTAAAGCAGGTATTTTACTTGTACTGTACTAGAGTGTTTTTACAATTTAGTATTGCTGCATTTACTTAAGAAAAGAATACTTCCACCATCGCAAAATGCTTTATTTAATTAAAATACGGAACACCATGCTGCATATTTTTCCAAATTGCAATCCTTGCAATCAATATGCAAACACAGCCAACTTTGACTTTTACTTTTGTCATATTTAATCATTGCTTAAATACCGGTGCTGAATTCAGCCTTACCTGCAATACAATCTGCCTTCATCGGACCATGACATGTTTTACAAGTGAAACCCGTACACACAGACAAATAAACGACAAACGAACGAAAACAAAAAAGGGAAGCATGACCACACTCTTGTGCCGCACTTCTTTGTTATTTTTGTCTTTCTCAGCACGGTCCCGTGTTCCTCGCCGTGAACTGAAAATGGTATTTGGGAGACAAACAACTTCATTCCGCCGTGCATCTGTAATTAGCTGTGGAATTAGCGGGCTTGACGTGCCTCCACAGATCAGCCGGCCCTCCAGGGAGGCCTGCGGGTCCAGGCGAGCCGCATTTCCAATTATTGTGGTGAATTGCTAATTTAGTTATTGTGCCTGCCGTAATTGTGATGGGTATTGGGTGTGCGATTCAATTTGTTTTAAATATTTGTGGGCTGGTGGATTGGTAATGGAGCTGACCTATCTGCAGGCCCTGTGTGAGAGTGAGGATGAAAAAAAAAAACAAGAAGGGACTACAAAGATGATGTAGTCCCCCGTCACACATACACACACAATGACACACACTCTCAATCGCTCCCTCTCTCATCATCTTAGTATGATCTGCCTCATCCCTTTTAAGACTGTTGAAGTTAAAAAGGCTGAATTTAGAAAAATAGCACTTTGATCATTTAGGGTGCGCGGCGCAGAGCATTAGACAGGGAGAACACTGAAGGCTTTGGTTTGATGAGGAGTGTCGTGGGAGGCGTCGCGTAGCCTTTCTTTGCTGAAATTTTAGGGCAGGAGAGTTGCTGCTGGTGAAGGATTCAATACTCCTTGTCGGATCAGTACATTTTGTTGGATGATGACTAATATTGAGTCGTAGAAAGGCCAGGAGAAACTATTTAGTTTGGGGATCAATCTGTAGAGATGAAAATGTGCCTGATAGATGAGTGTGAAGTGTTTCTGTGCTAATATATTAATGTTTTTTGCATCAAAAAGAAAACAAATATTAGAGAATGAGCAACCACAGTACAACAGTAATTATGAAATGTAAAGTTTCTTATGCTACATTGGGGGGTTAGAAATCACAGGATGATGTCACACAAATGGGCCATTTAGTGACACTCCCCATCGCTGTATAACCCCGTGGCCGATCTGCCGGATTTGGGCTGAAAGCAGTCTAAGTGACTGAGTTTAAGTGATTTCAGCGACTTGTTTGCTTTCAGTTTATTCTGTGTAACCAAAAGCACTCGGTACAAACTGTTGGTTGGCCAACATTTAAGAAAAATGTTCATTTTTAACAATTTCCAAGTCTTAAGGAGCAATTAATACAAAAGCAATGCAAAGACTGCAAAACTCACAGTGTGATATCTTCCCTTTAATTCCATTGATTTGACCAATGTATTTTTGTTGGACGTGCCCAACCTAGCATGGCTGTGAATGATATAGCAGTACCAGCATGCATGGACACTCCTCCATGGTTATTCTGTCTTCAACCAGGATCTTTCCTAAAATCTAACAAAGTTGACTTGATTTGAAGGTCAACATTTATTCTTAAACGATTATGTCTTGGTGGACATCTGTAGGTGTACGCAAAAAAAAATATGTAAAGAATAGCTTTTCGTAAGATGTCATACAAACTATCAAATAAAAACATCAGCAGGACTCTTTGTGGTCTCTATACAATGCTGTTAACCACTTTGTGAGTGAACTTTTGCAGTGTAACATTTCTATGTTTTACTTCCTTTATTTCAAATGCTTTTGTAGTTATTTATTATTATTATTGACCGACTATAGGCGAATATTCTGCAGTCTTTACTCTGGAATGAAAGAGGTGATTTTGTGTAGAAGAGTTTACTGATGGTGGATGTGAATTTCACAACAGTTTGGAGGGCCCATTGTGCCAGGTGATAGCTCACAATGTGTGTCAATGTGTGTGTATGGTGCACCTGCTTTCATCTTGATGGTATAGAGCTCGTGTTTTTATGTCGTCCTGTCACCCTGAGGTCAATATGAAAGACGCAGGGCTGAATGGACCCTCTGGGCTTTGAAATCTCTTGTTTAGCCTTTATGATAATACTGCAAGTACACACATACACAGACTGACACCTACTTATACTGAGTGTGCAAAGTACAAAAAGGTGCATGTGGAGAAACTCACACACACACACACACACACACACACACACACACACACACACACACACACACACACACACACACACACACACACACACACACACACACACACACACACAGTGAAAATGGCCATTTACACCTGTTGGGTGTTTGATCACCAATTAATTTCCATCTCTATTTCGGCCTGTTTAGTCTCCAAAGTGTTCAGATCAGCCTTTCAACCAATCGGCACATTTTTACCGAGTGTGTGTGTGTGTGTGTGTGTGTGTGTGTGTGTGTGTGTGTGTGTGTGTGTGTGTGTGTGTGTGTGTGTGTGTGTGTGTGTGTGTGTGTGTGTGCGTGAGTACGTGCGTGCGTGCGTGTGTGTGTGTGCGTGTGTGTGTTTGAGTTTGAGTTGCTCCACATGTACCTCAAACGTGCCCTATTGGTGTTTGTTTTATGTAACAGAATAGAAAACTACTTGTAGAAATGAATGGAAATAAGGAAGACAATGCTTGGGAGCAATGTGCGAATTGTGTTGGATGAAATATGGAATAATTAAAATAACTGGTTGGCTTATATGCATGAGGTAGTTGGAAGTTGTATTTGGCAGAATGTTCAGTGTGCACAGCCTTGCTTATATTCCTAATTGACAGTGATTATTTTAAAAGAGAGTAACAGTGCGTATGATCTATAAAAAGTGGGGCTGTAGTTGGCCTGGTCAAGTTGAAGGGTCCGGACCTCCTTCTCAACACTTTCACTTTTTAACTTATGTTGTAACAGTAAAATTCTAACAGGTTCAGAATAAGTTGCTGGAGTCAAACATAGTTGCAAAATAACATGAACCTAACAGCACAAGCACCATCATCCTATCTTAAACAACCAATGCCTTTATCTTCGCAATCTGAAAATATTCTTCTTCTTCTGCTTGCATCCTTCCAAAGACAAACATAAGGTGCTAACCATCATGCCTGTGTCCTCAAAGTGTCTGAAAAGACGCAACATAAGAAGAAAACATGGGAAAACCACTTCAACTAAACCAAGGAATTAGTAGGAAGTAAGAAAAAAGAAGATGTAGAGAGATGTGAGGGTTTGAAATGTTAAAGAGACAGAGGAAGAGAAAAAGAGAGAGCCTGGAAGCAGAGGCAAATGAAATCAATTTGAGAAGCATTGAAGTAATTGCTTTCTGAACAGAATAGTGTCCTGGATGCCGGCTACCTCTTTTTATTGGGCCTTAACTGAAGAATAAGTTACCTCACTGGAATGACAACATCAACACCTTGTTTCCCATTCAGAGTTGTTACAAAGGTATGTGTGAATGTGTCGGTGTGTATGTGTTGGTTAAATAAAAACTCTTCTAAATGCCAAAATCAAAGAGAAGCTATCACAATAATTGCAGCATGTTTGATTGAATAGAATTCATAACACACCAGGGTGCCCTTTTAGCCTGAAGTGTGTTAACTGGAGAAGAAAGGCCTTTTATACTCAATAATAAGAGCAGAAATGTATTCAAACTGATGTGATTGCCCTGTGATTTGTGCCAAAATGCATCGAATCTCACATTAAAATACATTAATCTGCTTTATAATTGACATTTTAAAAATAGTACTTGTGAAATTAGCAGAGAAAAGGGGAGAAAAGGCTTGTATGGTCAATTACAACTAACACTCGGGCTTGGCACACGAGCCATTGGACACAAGCCATAAGTATTTAAATTACACAGAACCAGAGGGCCTGATTACAGCAAGGCTGAATTTAGAAGCAGTAATTGTGGTAGCAGGCTCACACTGATGTTATTTACAGCCTCTTGTTGTGGGGAACAGGGCTTTCCTGAATTGTGTGAAGGAATGCAGTTTAAATTACAAAATTATGTTCAGGTGTCATTTTGATTAGAGTGGGACAGGACATGTATCACTCCTATTCTCAAGCGAGCCAATACTAATTCCAAAGATTGCTTTTCTTGGTTTGCTTTTTGTACATGTTCTGTTCGAACTAAACCTTTAATGTACAATAAAGTATTATAAATATTTTTTACAAGATGATCAAAACCTCCAGAATCTGTATCCTGTCCCATGAAGGTATAAATAGTTCTGCTGTACGACAAAAAATCTAAATCATATGAAATGGGACAAATGTTCAGTTGTCCCATTTCATATGCACTTTGTATTAAACAGATACCAAATCATAAAATGGTTCAACTTTTTCCAGACAAATAGTTGAAGACAGACCAGATTGAGTTTGTATCCAATGAAAATTATAATATTGCCCACAACCGCTTTAGAGGATGGCACCTTTAAAAATGTAGTTTTTGTGTTGAACACTTTGTCTAAACTCAAGGAGCAACCTACAGTTTTTATGATGTGTGTGGCAGGCATGGTGGCGACATCACAAGTGGCTTAAAAAGAACCTCAAATTAAGGAAATAAACGTCTAGTAACAAATATAAAAGTGTTTTTGTTTACAAAATCATATTGAAGGTAATGTGTAAAATCACATCATGATGGTAGATTTTTCAAGCTTTTGTTTACTCATGTCACTTTTAGTTATTTATCGGTTCAGGTATTACTTACCTTTCCCTCTCGTTTCAGAGCCCTTCCTGCCATTGTGTGTTTTCCCACCAGTGTGATTGTCAGCCCCACCCTTGATTGTTGCCACCTGTGTCCCATTACCCCTTGTATATATAGTCCTCATCTCCTTTTAATCTGTTCCAGTCCGTCTTGTTTCATGTGCAGTCAAAAGAGCCAGCGTTTTGAAGCCAAGAAACCTTTTGGTTATTTCCAAGCTTCAAGTTTATTAAGTCTCACGTTTTTGCAATTATCATTTGCCACATTTTTGCCTCTGTATGAGTGATCTTTGTTGTACTTTGTGTTCTTCTTTAAGCAAAACCATTATGATTTTTGAACTTGAGTCCAAGTATATTTGTCAGTTTCCTTACATAATTAAATAGATGGATTATGTCGAATTGCAGGTTTACTGCACTTTTCTCAACGATATCACATTTTTGCCTCAAGACAAATGTCAAATTAAACACAGCTCATCATTCTGAGGCTGCGGTGTGTCTTTCACGTCTATTCTGTTCAGCAGTCTGATCTCGGGTTGAGTCATTCCCATCCCTCCATCTCTTTGTATATTTTGGGATTATGTGGAAGCAGGGGAGAGTAAGGCGGTGTTGTCACTGTCAAGATGATGACGTCCTGAGGTGCCCCTTAGGCTTCGCAGAGGCTCTGTAGAAACCTATAAGTGACGTCACTGAGACTACATCCATACACATACCGTCTACGGTGCTACTACAACACTATACACCCAAATGTTCTGCCTATGTTTCAGCATTGCAAAGCTTGATAGGGATCAAATTCCGATCTAGATCAACGACCGCCAGGTGAGTGTGTATTTCCTGAGAGCTGACATGGCTGGTGATGAGGCTCTCCTAGGACACCGATTCTTGACCGTGGTGCTGGAGGCCAGACAGGAGTATGTGGTGAAAGGAAACACCTGCTTCAGAGAACAAGGTATAGGTGATATAACTCGGAGCCCCACCAAAGGGCTCAGCTGAGGAAACTCTCTGAACTTCAGCAGGAAATGTGCGCTGGCATACAGGTGAAGCACATCCCAAGATGTTCAAGCAATGATGGAGTGCACATCACATTCCAACATTATATTCTGGCATTCACCACAGCAGCCTTCGATGGCAAACAGTGTTCTCAAAGAGCCAATAACTAGCAGAGAACTCTGGCCAGGCACCGTGATAGGTTGCCTCATAGTGTAAAACTATAAATAGACTAGTTAAAGGACCATTTTTTATTGTTGGAAAAAAACAAAAAAAAGTTGGGAAAATAAGATACATTTTTTAAACAACTTTTATATAAACTGTGACGAACGGTTGTATGTTCTTTTAAAGGGCATATTTTGAGTAAGAACAGAGAAGTATAATTTAGTATACTCGAGGATCCTTACATTTGAGCTTATATTAAGTCATCGCCAGGTAAGGGTTGGGTTATAATTGATATTTAGAGTGGGGGTAGTGTGGTAGAGTGATTTGTAGAAGAGCAAAGCCAGTGTGTGTGTGTGTGTGTGTGTCTGGAAAGTAAAGAGCTGAAATTATATTATAGTAGAAATATAGTAAGATATTTGTTGTTTTGGTTAATAATTACATGCACAAAATTAAATGTAACCCTGTGCCCAGAATTATCCAATCAACTGTAGGATAGTTAGTCAACCAAAGAAAATGTAAATACTGTACCTTTTATATATATATTTGTTTATCTGTTGGGAGGTTTCCTTTGAAAAATACATGCACAACACTGAACATCATCCCTTACATGACATACCTACTTTCATGGTTTTATATTGACAGAAAAAAATTGTAATTTGTTGTCAGAGCCAGACAGCCTGTGGCCAGGCACCAGTGAACACACAGGCCTCAGCTACAAAGACAGACCACGAAATGTCACAAATCAAAAACTCAAAGTTTCACAGCCACTGAGGGAAAAATACCACACCACAGCCACACCATGATATTGCCTTTTGGTCTCGACTTGATAGGGACAAATGCATATTCATGAAGTAAGCAACTTGTGATCCCAAACAAAGTAAAGCCCTGGCTTAGGGAGATTGGGCCCGCCGTTAATGACTTCTTCGTTTTAAGCCCGCATAAGAAAGCCCCCCGATTTCCCCTCGCTTGTAGTCCATGAGAATATTTAATACCGTTATTAATCATTTTTAATCCGTTTGCTTTTAATTAAGAAACAGCATGTTGCTGTCCTATCAGCCTGTGCCAGCGCACAGATTAATTGTAGCTTAAGATAGCCGGCCGTGATTGGTGTAATGTATTAGCTAACAAGACGCCCGGCTTCTAAAGATACTTGTACACTACCTTGGGAACTTGGCACCACTCCAGGGCCTCTCTCTCCCACCCTCTCCTTCCTTTCGTTCTCTCTCTTCCTCCTCTATCTCTCCTCCCGTGTGCCTCTCCTGTTTGATGCTGCAGTCAGGCGTCTTTGGGAAACCTTCCCTCTCATCTCAGCATGCTGCTGTGTTTGTAGCACCATTACTCTGATGGCAGGCCAGACTATCCCTGGTGAGGGAACATGGGGGAAAGGAGTCTTTCATTGTGTCCCTGGCCAGGGGCGATACACTGTAACCTATAGCCCCTGGTGCAAGGCCCAGACTCTTTTCCAGACTGGTTCAATTTGACTCACTACGTCCCAGGTCTGGATTAGAATGTCATTATAGGTTGTTTTTTTTCTTCTTGTACTTTACTGCACGTGTGATTGGAATGGCACCAAGACTGAAACAAGTGGGAATGATTGTACCTAAAAGAGATGGAAATGTAATGATGTGCTGCCAGAAGGGATGTTGTCAGGGATGGAACATTCTTCAGTGCCGTTCTGCTTTCTTTCTCCTGCCCCTCTGTCCCAAGCAGAAATTAATCATGAGAGAGCTGATCCAGTCAAATGTAAATGAACAGTAGGGGGTACTCGGCTCTGAGGTTTACTCTGGCTGTAAGTTCGATATACTGCTAAGCAATCTTTTACATCTGGTGGATACGGGCTAAAGTCCCAGAGTAGCAGATCAGACAGAGGCGGGTCAATCTGTTTGCTGTTTTGATTCAACACGTTTTTTCTTGTGTTGTGAGAGAATGGCTATGTGTAGAAGGAAATACTCCTACCAGGGACAACAAACAATGAACAAATAACTAAATTACTAATAAATCAATATGGCATCAAATGTAAAATATAAATGTAGGCTTGAATAGATATTTCTTTATTAACATTTGAATTAATTTACGTTTTGTATTCATTTACATTTTAATTTATTGCCTTTTTAAAGGTATTTGTTCATTATTGCATCAGCCTGGAGGTTCCCACTCTTAGCAAGCTCATTCGCATGGAGAAGACAGGCGGCGCCAAGTACAACCGCGTCTGCGTCTGTTAAGTACTGCCCACAGCTCTAAATACAGTCCGCACATGAACAACAGTGAAGACACTGTTTCATGGCTTTGAGGCTCACAAAATACTTTCATATACCAGTAACAGGTAGTAGAGTCATGGCCTGTTATCCTGCTAACTGGTGGATACAGTTTTGGATGCCTATACCCCTGGCCAAATTTATTTGCCCGTTTCTTCATCTATTTTTTACATTTTTTGACTTTATTTATTATTATTTAGGTAGTGAAGTTGCTAAGGAGAGCGGGTACTACATTAATGTTCAAGTGCACAACATCAAAGACCCCTTAGTGTTGGGATCTAAACTAAGTCCTTCAACTCTGCTGTTAAGGAATTCCAATAGTACTTTTGTTCTACCTATTAACCAATTTAACTGATTTTGTTGAAGCAATGCGTGGGTTTCTCATCCTCTGGAACGGACCAATTAACAAAGAGCAAATGGAAAGGGAAAGCAATAATGGTAAAGTGTTGAATTCCGTTCTAGTTCTGTGTTGCATGGAAGCAGGTTGTGAAATCATCAGTGAGGATCGCGATTGTATCTCCGAAGGAATTGGAAACACACCTGGGTCGTGCCTCAATTCAATTGCCTTCCATTTTCTGCCATTGGTTGTGGGGAGAGCAGAAATAAAAGCTGTGGCAAGATCGGATGGAGCATTATGCTCAATACCGTGTACAACTTAGGTTGTTTAAATCCCTGCACAAACCTAGTCATCTGCAACAGACATATGTCGTCACTATTTGAATATGGAACATAGTAAAAGGCACACTCAGTACCTCAGTAACACATTCAAACACACAGTCATTGTGGTGAGTGCACCACATTGGATGGCTTAATGATACAACAACTTCTTCCAGCTTACCAAACCACCTTCAAACAGAGAGGAGCAAAGTTCTTTTGGACTTCATCATGTCAGGCCCTGACTGATTATTCATCTCCTGCCTGGGTTTTTAAAACCCAAAAGCCCAGCACTCAACTGATCTGTTGGGATCTTCGTCTTTAGTAGATCCCCTGTACGGTACAAGGACAATACTCTGTCAACCGGATGGTCTTTTAACAGCCCCTGCGGATGACCCCCAACACAAAACTGCCACTTGCACTGCATCGCTACGCTCCAAAATAGGCACCAGGAAATCTCCAAGTTACAGATAAAGACATTTGGAAAGCAGAGCAGGAAGATACTGTTATCCAGACTATATATTAGGGCATCTGTAGTGCACTGGTCTAGTGCGTTGTGTCCTTGGGCAAGACACTTCATATGTCCACAGTATGAATGTGTTACATGTTTAATATGTAATTGTAACGTGCTTTGATCACCTGGAAAGGCGCTAAATAAATCCAATTAATTATTATATATGAGACAAACCTTACCTCATTAAACACTTTACCAGTTCTTCTTCAGTCTGCCAACAAAAGGTTCGAAGCCCTTGTATATTGGCCTTAGCTCTGTCAACTTTACTATCCTGGGATCCATAGGGAAACATCAACAAACTGTGGTACTAGGAACTTGAGAGATGCTAGGAGTCAAATTCATGGGACCCTTAATGGGAAGCTTCTACAGTAACCTAAACTTCATTGTGTTGTGGACTATTACACAAGATGGAAATGCTTTCCTTTCGCAAAGCAACAGTCTAGACAGTATTCGAACAATGTCTTTGTGTCATCTGTGTTTGAGGAGATCTGCAGGCGGCGGATGCCCCAGCAGAATAGGACCTAAAACTGGAACAAATGAAATCTGTTTCACATTGAACTCTAATCCACAGGAGTTACACCTGCAGAGCTCAATGTGAGTTGTCCCACATTGAGGACCTGAGGTCTGTTTGGTGTAATCAAGAAAGTCGGACCTTCACACTTTGAGTTGGCTCTGGAAGACACTGGAGTACACCTTCTGGCTTTTAGGAGGAGATGGACAAAGACCAGGCTGAACGTAGCTTAGAAAATCTTCAAATAGCAAAGCAACGTGTTGGTTTCTCAAGCCCCTGGAATGGATCAAAACATGTATTTTCTAAATGTGTGAAAGAAGGCCTGAAAATGGAAAGGAAGGAGAATAAAAGGAAAAGCTGTGTCTTCAATACAAAAATCAAATTTCTTTCTCATGGATCAAAACACATCCACTGCCAAACCCGGATTGAATCCCAGATTGAGAGGAAGGACTGTCGGACTGAATAGCATTACTCAGCGGGTAAATCAAGACCACAAAGGGGATTATTTTTGATGGACTGTTGGATTGCTGGTGTGAGAATAATCAATATATCAAATGTTTCTATGTGCTTAATTATGTAATTTGCCTAGCCAAAGAAGTGTTATTAGATATGTTATAAAAGGATGTTTTTGGTTACGCCTCTCTTTGAGGGCGACTGAAGATCTGATTAAATCAACAATGGCTGAGAGGCATGGACACACCTATGCGCCACCAACCAATGAGAGAAGACTACACCTCCAAGCGGGAGGGTAGAAAAGATGTTCGTAAACAGAGAACGGGACTTCTTCCAATGAACTGTAGACAGATAACCACTCGTAAGTGGACTGTGGACCAGTTAATGGGAGAAGACCTCGGCCGAGTGTCCTTTGAAAATCTATTATATCATTTTATTAATACATGCTGTTAAACTTCATGAGAAGCTCCTTGGTATTTGTTGCCTTCTTCCTTCTTCAAAAGTAAGAACCTAATATTTAAATATATAACTATCTTTTCTTGACAGAAAGATTTGAATTCTATGTTTTCTTTACATTTCCTGAATTATGGTGCAATGGGTGAACAAAATGATCATGTGGTGGAAGATGTTTATTGTTATATGTGTTCCCCTTTGTGTCGTAATGACTGACACAATCCTACAGAAGAGACATGGAAAATAAGTATAGCAAAACATTTATTCAAACTCAAACTCAAACTGCAACTATGTGTGTGTGTGTGTGTGTGTGTGTGTGTGTGTGTGTGTGTGTGTGTGTGTGTGTGTGTGTGTGTGTGTGTGTGTGTGTGTGTGTGTGTGTGTGTGTGTGAGTGTGTGTGTGTGTGTGTGTGTGTGTGTGTGTATGTGTGTGTGTGTGTGTGTGTGTGTGTGTGTGTGTGTGTGTGTGTGTGCCTGTGGAACAACGGGTGATGTGACTCAGTGTATGAAATAATAAATAGACAGCTATTTTCAGTATTAATTTCAGCATCTGCCTCAAAGGGACCCTCTCTCTTTTTCTATCTCTTTCTTCTTCTTACACACACACACACACACACACACACACACACACACACACACACACACACACACACACACACACACACACACACACACACACACACACACACACACACACACACACACACACACACACACACACACTAAGTCTACACTCTCCAGTGAAGAGGAGCCCATTGTGTGTGATGAGAGTTAGATTGGATGGCTCCCCAGGGAGCTGCTCTCCATTAGCTAAGGTGATCTAACAGGTAATCAGCAGATAATTAAAAGGCTTCACATCTCCGATGGGAGGGGCTGATGGAGTCGCACTTGAGTGAGTGTGTGTGGGGTGTGCGCACACACATGCAAACTTTTGAATGTGTACCTGTGTCTATGCAGTCCTTTCTGAATGTCATCAGGGCAGGAGGCTCGTGGTCGTTTTGTGTTATGGTCGGACATGCATCACTTTTATAGACGCTCAAGCCTTTCTGGAAAAGTATCTTTGAATGGATATTGAAAGGCAAAGTCCAGGTCAAATGAGCCAGTATGTGTGCTGTAAACAGATATGGATGTGAGCTGCAGTCTGGAACAGTCTGTAGTCTGTAGGAGTGTATCTATGCTTTTTTACTGCCACAGCAAATAAAACCCTATGTTAACAGCTTAGTCAAACTTCCCACATGTGATCCATGTGATGTTACATTTGAGATTATCCTGTTTACATAATTCTTTTCATGGCAATGTCTTTAGTAACATGGGCGACACTCAATGGTAAAGTGGCCCTTTTATACTTTTTGGGTTTTCCCTTCACGGTTTTGTGTTGTATACCTAGGTTTCTCTGCATGTGCAATATTTGCTCTGAAAAGCCTCCTAAAATCATTAGCATGGCACATGAATAAAGCCTTGAATAGAAATAGGAAAAAGGTCGATGTTTTTTTGTTTCAAATCATTTTTTCAAGACACATATATTTCTTCATCATTAGGCAGAAGTCTACTTAGCTTGTCTCATTGTTGGCCTTATAGCTAATACTAATTTGTGGGACCAGATTACCCGGCACCTACCTGGTTTGTTTTTCTGCTTGCTTTCTGGACTCATTGTCTTTTATCTTTTTTTAATCATTTTGTATGCATTTATGTTGTACTACTGCTACATGCACTTCAAACGTTAACAGAGCCAAATAACATCATGGACCCAGCAAAGAAACACCTTTCCTCCAAAAACTGCCTATGAGTTTGAACTTTTGGGAAAAACGGATTGGCTCCCAGCCACATTAGCAAATCTCTGCACAGAAGCAGGAGATCACTTTGTTCCTCACCTTCAGTTTTTTCTGGGAAAAGATCAACAGTTCCCTTCACTCAGGCCTTCTACAAGCCAGCATACATCCCTGTCATTAAGGTTCTGATTTGTGAGTTCTCAGCCTGCAATTATTGAGCCAGCTCCAGTCTCAAATCCATTCCGAGTTTCGCCCACACCCACTAGCTTCAAGAAAATAAAACATATGTCTCTTTAGGCCATGTTCACAGCAAACCAGACCATTGGAGAGCTAAGCCCGCTAGCAACCAGCGTTTGTACCAGTCTGCTATCCACCTGCTTCTCTATCAGCTAGCCTCCAGCAGTCCATCTTACATCTCTTACCTGGTGAGGTGCTACGCCTGCTGGTTGCCCTCCAGACACGCTTTGCTTATCAGTCCTTCCTCCTGGTAACCCCTATAGAGGTTCTACCTGTCCGACTGGTCACCAGGCTGTCCGCCTGATTATCCATCTCTGCACCTACCCAGCCCTTTTATCATGGGGCATTTTGTCCATCCCTTTGAGTCTATATATATATATATCTTTTTTAGAACTGTAAGAATAAACTACAGACCGAACCATCAAACACTGAACTGCTGTATTTGCAGATTTGTTCTTTCTCTACCTATCTCCCTGGAAAACAAACAAAGAGAAGTGCATTTAACTTTAGAACCAATAGACCAATCAAGAAAAACTGTTGGCTCTTGGGTCATATTTTAATCAATTTTCCTTATGTCTCTCAAACGTCTCAGATTTGTGTATGCCCTGTGATGTATCCCTATATGGTAGTCAAGTCAAATTTGAGTGAAAGTCTCTTCTCCAAATATTGTCAAGGTTCAGATTATTTCAATTGTATAAAATGTACAATGTACTTCTGCACTCACATTCCAACCATACAAAGAGTGTGCTCTTATAGTTGACTTCACACATTCTCTAGCACCTGACATAGGGCTGTGATTATGCTGATATTAAAACATAGGTAAATGTCTATTTTCTGCTCCACCTAGAGCTTCACTGCTATAAAAAATTGCCAGGATGAGCGGGGAAGCACAATACAAATGGAGAGAGAAAAGACAGGTGTGTGTGTGTGTGTGTGTGTGTGTGTGTGTGTGTGTGTGTGTGTGTGTGTGTGTGTGTGTGTGTGTGTGTGTGTGTGTGTGTGTGTGTGTGTGTGTGTGTGTGTGTGTGTGTGTGTGTGTTTGTGTGTGTGTGTGTGTGTGTGTGTGTGTGTGTCTGTGGACGGACATCTACATGTGCCAGAAACAGGTTGAAGCGAATCAATACTGTCCAACAATGGACAATGGAAAGATGAGGGTTCAACAGATGCAGGGTAGGTATCAAATGGTCGCCCAGTTATTCAAAAGTTGTTGTCCCAGAACTACAACCAACTTTGATGCCCTTGCTGCATCCGCTGTAGATTACCACAGACTCGTCATTTCTTAATGGTGCAATTTCTTTGTATTCAGGCTTCATCAACGACTGATGGTTAAATTCAATAGGAAGAGGAAGGGTACATTGGCCAAGGTGCAGTTGAAACAGGTCAATTTACAGTCTGCAATGAAAGATGTCCTGATATCAATGGTGTTTTCATTGAGAGGTACCTGGGTCCCAGTTGCAGTGAAGAAGTAGTGAGCTGATTGGTCCATACAGAGAAAAGTTTGTGTTCCGTATGGTTTAACCATGTCCTGAGTGTAAAAAGGCCCGTTTCATTCACAGCATGGTAGGTACCAGTGTCTTGAAACAGGTTTGCGAAGCCACTGGTTACCTGTAAACGCATTGGAGGAGCTGTGTACTTTTGGAGAACTCGTGGAGCTTGAAGACCAGTTGGGCTGTTGAATTATGGATGAGCTGTAAAGATTGGATGTCACAGGAGGGTAAACAAGCCAGTGGGTACTTTCAGTACACAAGGCGTGAAAAGAGCCTTGACCAAAACATCGTCTTCTAGTGTAAGTAGGGGCATACCGTTCTTGATGTTGTAGGGAGTGTACCTGCAGGAGCAGATTGTCGCAGAGATGTTGGCAGTGAAGGACAGTTGGTTTGTCCAGTTTCAAAGCTATAGATGTGACACTGGACGCAGAGATGAGATTGGATTGCTTTTTTTTTGTTCATAATTTTTTGTAGTAAGAGTTATGTATGCATTTCATCTCCATCCATCCATTTCAATTATGTAGCAGACTAGTAGTCACTGAGTGTTGGTTTTCTGAAGGATTTCTTTACATGGCACTGCCTATCCTGTCACTTACAGCACATGACAACCAATGATGCTCTAGTGGGCTGGACAGACATCATACATTTTTCCATATGTGCACTGGGGCAGGTTTCACCATTTTAAAGGGAGATTTATCGCTCAAACTGGGAATCATCTTGGTGACAGTGTCCAAAAAGCAGAGCTCCTAGCTGTGGGGCTCAGATGGAGTCTCTGTAAGGACACAGATTTGACCCTGGCACCAATTCTTCTCTCATTTGTGGTCTAATAGGCATAGAATTCATGAATATCAGTGCCACATACTTTTATTTTCCATGTTATATGTTGCGGGCCTCGGATGAGTAGGCATTCCATGGAAAAGCAAGCGTACAAGCTTATTATTATCAGGTTGTTTTAAATTACAACTGTCATCAAGCATGCTGACTGACACATTTCTCCTAATGGGGGGGTCGTTGGTTCACCAACATTGACATACAAATGCAAGTTGGCAAACATACTCGAACAAATGGCCTAGAAAACTAAAACGCTGAAACACAATCATTTTAACATGTAGAGAAACACTTGTGGAAAGCATTTAGAGCTGGGGGGAGGTGAGAAGATGGGGACTTTATCCTCGACTATATGTAACATACAGAGATAGGCTCATACAGGATGGGTGAATGTCGGCATTTACCTCTGTTGGGGGGAAGTGAAAGCATCAGCAATGATCCCAGGATGGGTGTGTGTTTGAATGTGCAAGCCTGTGTCTCTGCGTATGCAAGCTCCTACCAATGTGTTCATGGGGTATGAATTTGTTTGCTGATATGCATTTACTTATGTTTATACGCACACACACACACACACACACACACACACGTGTACACCATTTGGCTGTGTGTGTTTGCATGCACGCAGAGGTGGGGGTTAAGCTGGTGCCGAGGCCCCTGTAATGAGTAAGCATTGGCTGGCCAGGGCTAAGATAAATGGCAGGGGCCTGCCACTAGTGCAGCAGTCAGCAGGATGCACCAGGGCCGCAGGCTTGTTTGTGCCAAATGGAGCTCGCAAAATATCAAAGGCCAGCCATCCAGAAGACGCAAGCGTCTGACAAATTTTAAATTAACCAGAAAGAGAGAAGGGGGTGGAGGAGCGGGGAGGTTACAGGGTGAGAGAGGAGGGGGTAGGAATAAGAAGAGAAGGAAGACCGGGAGGTGGACGGACACATAGAAAAAGAAATGTTGGAAGATAGGAAAAAGAAGAAAGAAAAGGGATGGGTCGCAAAACAGTGTGAGAGGACGGATTAAGGGAGAAGAAAAACTAAATTATGCAATCTTTTGTCGCCCAGCAATATTCTTCTTCCCCCCTCTTCCCTCATCGTTCTTTTCTTGCCCTGGTAATTGCCAGTACCATTATTGTCATTAGCCGGTGAGGCTGTTATTATTCCAATTGCATACTTACAAGAATTTGTCAGTTGAAGAAACAAACATAAATACACAAAAAGAGAGTGAACCATTCCCGACCATGCTGTGATTTGGGTTGTGTGTTAATGCTATGAGGATCAGAAATGTTGTAAAAGGCATCTATACATATGGATATACAGTATGTATTACGCACAATAAAGTCTTCTGATATCAATACCTCAAGAGGTTACTATACTTTGTTATGGACACAGGCACATCTGGTACGGTAAACAATCTATTCACTTACCAACGCTGGAATACAAGATGGTGCAGTGCTACAAGGAAGTGGTATATTGTCCGGTTGAAGCAGGGAGTTTGTTGCCTATAGTCCGGAAAGGTCAGCCTCTACTTTTTTAGACCATTCAACCGCATTCAGGACTCAAGCATAGAGCTAAAACAAACACTCATGACACTCAAGAACACATACCCATATATAGCAAAAAAGCGGTCAACTAAGTAGCAGAATTACGAAGTTAATTATTTGTTGTTTTCACCATGATGTAATTGTCTTACTAGGATTCTGGCTGAAGCCAAAGAAAGTGATAGGTTAGTGGATACTGGAAATGTTGGAACAATGCAGAGAGTGTTGAAGGAGCACAAGATCTTTCTTCAAGTTGACAAAGGTTAAAATACCTTTCCCAGTATAATTCTGTGTATTGTTATTCAGACTACCCCTTGTGCAACAGCGCTGATCTCACTTTTAATGTTATATGTGGATACACCATGATGCACCAGTGTTGGATGCACATATTTTCAAGTCACTGTGTACTCAAAATAATTAATTAAATAAACAAATAAATAATTGTTTTGTTTTGTAGAGTTGGCAGTCCCTGTGTCAAGCTATGGCCTTGTAGAACATTCCCCATCTTAAACAAAAAAGTGATTGAGGAACTAGGTCTCTGCTATTTGTCTTTACTGTAACTCAATGCGAAGGGAAGGCAACATTATAGTTGGTTCAAACAACAGTAAATGACATTGAACAGTTGTCTTACACTGTTGTTTGTTGTCTTTGATACATTCAATGTGTCTTTAATGTTAAACTATTTATACAATTGATATGATGTCAAGACAGTGATCTTTTTTGGCCATCTACAGGCAGAAGAAGGACCTTCCGATATTCACTCAGATTTAAGCTCAATGTTTGGTCTCAACCTAGTTGATGGCATGATGGCTTTAGCTGCTAAATCTCCACTATGTTAACTTGTTTTGACTAACTGTGTCTTTCTTTGCTTTTTGGTCATGGACAGATGGTTATGCGTGCAAATTCATAAGGATTGAAAAAGGTGTTACCTCGCAGACCCCTCCTACCTTTACCGCAATTTATTAAAAACTCATCAGATCAATAAAAATCTCACAAATAATAGTGCCTTTTCTTTTGACTCCTTGATGGTGTACAGTTGGTTAATCAGTATAAAATAGAACTCCTTTACTGTCATTGCACCAGATAAAACACAATTACAACAGCAGTCCTGAAAGTGCATTTACTCATATCAAACAAGAAATAAAAACTATATACAATAAACAACTTGTAATATCAACGACAGTTAATAGAATGGAGCATTTCTGAATTAAATCACCAAAGAAAAGGAATTAAAAACATTAATAAATATGAATCAAATTGTTGAGCTGTTGGACTGTGTCTGTAATCGTATGGATTGTAGTGCTAATCGTAATTGTGTATCCAAGAATTCCATGTTAAAAGTCATTATTTATTGTTTTCTTTAAAAATATATATAAATATCTTCAAATGGCCTAAGTATTACATGGCATTATCTTAAGACAACAATTTAAACAACAGTAAAAAATTGTTCATCAAAAATTCTGAAAAACTATTTGAAATGACTGTTTTAATATAATTTGACTAAGAATAGCTTTTTAAAAAATGGAAATTGAAAAATACCCTTCACTTTAAATGTACTACTCGTGGCACACAACAGCAAGGCTGCACTTCAGCCTGTTTTGGTGTCTTCACACATTCTCCCATTCTCAGTTTTTCTCCCAGCACCCACCCCCCCTCCCCTGCTGTCTAAATGAGACTGGGCCCGCCTAGTAAAAGAGTTTTCTTTTACTAATGTCAATTTATGGCCTAGCAAGAGCTCCCTCTAATCTTTTCCTACTCATTACACACAATTTCCAGGGCGTTCAGCCAGGGTGCTGATTGGTTCCTTGCAGTGTGTGCAGCGAGGGGTGCAGTGATTGTTTATTATTTATTTGTTTATTTATTTACACTGATGCCCCTTCCCTCCCCCTGCACCCTTCTATTTGCCTGTTTCTTCACCACCCACATTTCACTTCCATAGTCCCTAGTCTGCATTTTCTATGAATAATCAAATTGGCTCCAAAGCATGTGGATCCGCTTCCCTGCATATGTTTTTCCAGGAAAGTCTGACCGGTTTCTGAAGGACAAGCCTCATACTAAAGTGTGGAGACCTCCATGGAAACACTTAGTATTCACCCCGTGTCACCCATGGTTTATAACACACTTTAAACGTAAATATTCCGTTTTTTAACCTTTTTTTTTATATACATACACCCATTGCATACTTTGTTAATTATATTCAGAAACTTATTAAATTAGTTTTAATAATATCACAAGTTTGTCTGATTGGATACTCATAAGATTGCATTAGTAAAGTGTTACGAGGGTAAGTAGTTATATTAAATAAAAATAAGAACCTTATTTTGGTGATTATTTCATTTATAAACTATGTTGAGTCACTTTACAAGAATCCTACATATTTAAAATAAATATTAAGAAGCAGAATAAATAGGGGGCATCTGATAGTGTTAGTATCCTAAATATTATGTACTGGCAGTTTTTTCTCCTTAAAAAATAATAAAGGCACCCTACTCCTCCAGACTGGTACTTTGTGGGTTGTTCTAAAAAGTGATGTCCAAATTGATCTGATCCAACAAGAAAAGAAATAGTCAGTTTGACTAAGGTTTATTCTTTGTAGTCATGACAAGCATGAACTGACAATGTATCTATGTATTTATATAAGGCCTGTCAACATTAATGCGTTAACACTTACAAATAAGCTGAAAAATGTGACGTGTAAAAAAAAAATTTGCACAAGCTTGCAATACATATTTTACATTGACTTGAGAACACTGGACATCATCAAGCACCATCTCTACCTCTGCGTAATGGCACATCTAATCCATGATACATTTTTCTGCACTTTAGTGGAGCAGATAAGTGAAACAATCGTTCAGATAGTGATACAAGCACCAAACTTGGTACAAATACTCCTTAGACATTACTCTTTTGAAAAAGTACGTGGGCTACTTGAAATTCAAGATGGCCACCCATTTTCCAAGATGGCCACTATACAGACTTGTAATAGTGCAGCAGATAGCTGAAACAATCGTTCAAATAGTAGTGATACAAGCACTAAACTTGGTACAAATACTACTTAGACATTACTCTTTGGAAAAAGTACTCGAAGTTCGAGATGGCCACCCATTTCCCAAGACGGCCGCCCTACAGACTTGTAAATGGGGACATTTGACACATTATCTCACCACTTTGATCAGTTTGGATGATTTTGGTGTCTAAAAGTATAGGGAATTTGAACTTGTCCTAACCCTCACACTTGCAGCTACATAATCTTGTGCAGGTAAGACTATATCGGTAGCATTTGCACCTTCCATGGCATTCTGAATGGCATCAACACTTGGTCAGCTGTTGGCAACTCTCTGCAATTTGTGTAAGTGTTGTCCAGAAGATCTTCCATGTATCTCCACTCTTTGTCCATCCCCAGTCAGCAGGACTCTGTGTCTCTGGTTGGCGCAGTATTGTCTGACTCCATATGCAGCATGTTTGATAGGCAGCACGCTTCACATGCTGAAGTAGTGCTGCACGAGTTGGAGGAATGGCTTCATAAGGCCTCTGTTTTTCCCTAGCAAACATTTCCAGTCTGGCATCATCATGCAACTGAACTGGACCTGTCATACATTGTCACCACAAACTTCTCGAGGACCTCCAGATCATCATCACCTACTGTTGGTGGGTACTGGCTTAGCTTGTTGAAGACATCAGATGCCTCAACACACACATCCCAGGTTTGCCATGCAGACTTTTTCCCTTTGCTGCGGAAGTCTGAAACAACATCGCAACCAGTGAAGGCATGAAAGAAGAGTGTTCCTTTATTTTTTTCCAGTCCAATAGAGGTGTAAGGGTCATGTATAGGAAACCACCTCAGGTTGCATCCTTGGCCAAAGGACACTCACAACTACAGCAAACCAATCCGTCGAAGGAGAGGCAGAACACTGATTGCTATGATGAGGACATCTGTGTCACTGGCCTTAACCATCAGGACCTTGCTCCCCTCCTCCACTGCATGCCTGGCATGTACAAAGATGCGTGTGTCTGCTTCCTCGTGACTACATGGTGCTATCCCATCCAAGCTGATCGTGTCGTTGCAGGTAACATCTTCATCTTTGGTCATGATGACCAAGTTGGGTGTAGACATATGTGCAATCTTGTCAGCCAGGAACTTGAACGGCTCAGTTTTGTTATCACTGTCTCGTAGGAAGTTCCGCAGGTTTGAGGGGATTTTGCCCTTGCTTGTGTCTTTGCGTTTTACCCCACGTCCACGCTTTGACCTGGTTTCAGCCTTGAGACTAGATGACTGGTAGACATCAAACACAATGTCAGTAGTAGGATCGCCAGTTCAATGGACAGCACCAAACTCCAGAACTGAAACTGCGGACTTTGAAGCTTGCGACTATCACACCAAGCATCAAAGCATAGCACTTCCTCAGAGTTGTCAGCTGCCTCAGTGCAATAGTCATTGTAGGCTGCCTTCAACAGCTGGTAGAGACTGCATGCTGTTATCTAGTGTCCATGGCTGTTGTGGTGAACAACCCTCTCCTCAGAACTTGTGGGCAGACCACCCCCATCCTCTCTGTACCTGTTGACCATTGCATCTCCAAACTGCACAGATATTTCCAGTACTCTGTCATATGAAATGCTAAGGCCATGTTCATGAAGCATTGTCACCAGCATCCTCTTCCTAGTCTTAGCATATATTGACATTCCCATTTAGATGGGGAATGGTGTTTTCCGATCTTTGGAATGCCTGTGAGTCGATGCTCCTTCCTTATGTCTTGTGTAGCCGTTATACTGCAGGAGCTGTGCAATTGCAAGGTCTGACTTGGAGGCACCAAATCTCAATTGTGATTTGATGTCAGCCCCGTGTTCAATCATACCTACAAATTGAAGAAGGCTGGGTGGAATGACATCCTCAATACATCCCTCATGGAAGGTTCCATCAAAGGAAAACTTGTGGTCCAGCATGTGTCTCCTTAAGATCTTGGCTGCTGTGGCAAGTGTCATAGCATCAATATAGTCAGAGGCTTGTGACAGGGGCAAAGCCTACATCATTTTTGGAAAGCCAGCAGGACATCTCTTCCCTTCTTGTGAGCTTCCAGCTCAGGTATTTCAGCCAACAGTGTGTCCTTCAGTCTGGTGCTGTTAACATCCGGTGTCTCCATACCCAGCTTTTCTAGACGCTGTTTGCACCGGTTGACCATATCTGCAAGTCTGAATATTGCAGGTCCCTCTGAACTTAACTTGGTCTCCACTAGCATTCTGGTCGGACAGAGACCAGGATGCTACTGGTAAATAAAAAGGTGGAGGATTGCTGATCTACACAAATGGCAAATGGACTAAAGATGCCAGGGTACTGAGCAGTCACTGTTCCCCTGATCTGGAATATATCACAATCAAATGCAGACCCCACCATTTATCACGCGAACATTCTGCTGTAGTGATCCCTGTTGTGTACATAGCCCCCGACGCTAATGCTAACTCGGCGCTAGCTATGCTACACGATAGCATCAGTTCACAACAAACCCGGTATCCTGACGCTGTTCACATCGTTGCGGGGGATTTTAACCATGCAAACCTAAAGTCAGTGCTCCCCAAACTCTACCATCATGTCAAGTGGTCTACGAGGAGAGATAACACCCTGGGTAAGGTCTACTCCAATATCAAAAAAGGTTACAAAGCTAGGCAACTCCCCCATCTAGGACAATCAGGTCACATGTCCCTGCATCTCATATCAGCCTACATTCCCATCAGGAAAAGAGCTCCTCTAACAATCAAAACAGTGAGGATCTGGCATGAGGGGGCCATGGAACAGCTGCAGGACTGATCGGAGAGAACAATCTGGGAGGTTTTTGAAGAAGAGGACCTCGAGTAGTACACAGAAGCGGTCCTGGCGCACATCAAGCACAGCATAGACTCTGTTACGGTGGAGAAAAGCATCCGGGTCTACCCCAACAGGAAACCCTGGATGGCAAAAAAAAGTGCAGAGCCTTCTCAAGGAAAGAAAGGACGCTTTCAAGAAAGGTAACCCAGATTCATACAGTGCTGCCAGAGCCAATCTGAAGAGAGGGATCAGAGAGGCCAAGGCTGATCACAAAAGGAAGATTGAAGAACATCTCCTGAGCAACAACTCCAGCGGAGGTCTGGCAGGGAATACAGCACATGACCAACTACAGACCTAGAAACCCCTCGGCTGACGGCGACGCCTCCCTAGCTGAGGAGCTAAACTGCTTTTACGCCCACTTTGAGAGGAAGACACCGGTGGCTGCCACATCAACACCCCCTCCCATAGCCAACAACAGCCCACACCCAGTTACACCAGCACTCCCTCCCACAGCCAACAACAGCCCACATCCAGCCCACAGCAGCCAAAACCTCACGCTGGAGGAGCATGAGGTGAGGCGCACGCTGAGAGCGGTGGACCCAAAGAAGGCTACGGGCCCTGATGGTGTCCCAGGACAGATACTGAGAGACTGTGCAGACAAGCTGGCAGGGGTCTTCACCAAGATCTTTAACCAGTCTCTCTACCAGGCCATCGTTCCATCCTGCCTGAAAACCTCCACAATCATCCCAGTACCGAAAAAGAACACCATCAGCTGCCTGAACGACTACCGACCAGTTGCACTCACACCAATCACCATGAAGTGCTTTGAGAAGCTGGTACGGTCCCACATCTCCTCAGCCCTCCCTTCCAGGTTCGACCCTCACCAGTTTGCCTACAGAGCTCCACAGAGGATGCCATCACCACAGCTCTACACTCTACTCTGAGCCACTTGGAGCAGAGAGGGAGCTACGCGCGGCTTCTGTTTGTGGACTACAGCTTAGCTTTCAACACCATCATCCCTGACAGGCTGGTGACCAAACTGCTTGAACTGGGATTTTCACTCTCTGTCTGCCTGTGAATTAAGGATTTCCAGTCGAACCGCCCCCAGAGGGTGAAGACAGGCCGTCACACCTCATCAAGCCTGAACCTCAGCACCGGCTCTCCCGAGGGCTGCGTGCTCAGCCCCCTCCTCTACTCCCTCTACACTTACGACTGCACCCCTGCCCACCCCAGCAACTCCGTCATCAAATTCGCGGACGTCACCACGGTGGTGTGGCTCATCCCCGGGGGAGACAAATCTGCATACCGGGACGAGTTGTTGAAGCTGTCGGAGTGGTGCACGGAAAACAACTTGGAACTGAACACTGCCAAAACCAAGGAGCTGATTATCGACTTCAGGAGGAAGAAAACAGACACCCAGCTCCTGACCATCGGCGGGGACGACGTGGAGAGACCCTCCGACTTCCGATTCCTGGGCGTCCATCTGAATGACGACCTGACCTGGAGCACCAATACCACTGCTACCACCAAGAAGGCCCAACAGAGACTGTACTTCCTGAGAATACTCAGGAGCAACCATCTCACGCAGTCACTGTTGGTGTCCTTCTACTGGTGCTCTATAGAGAGCATCCTCACCTACTGCATCTGTGTGTGGTTCTGCAGCTGCACTGCCGCAGAGAGGAAAGTGCTCCAGAGAGTCGTCAACAACGCCCAGAAGATCATCGGCTGCCCTCTCCCCTCTCTGGCTGACCTGTACAGCTCCGGCTTTATTAGGAAGGCCCACAGCATCCTCAAAGACCCATCACACCCCGTGCTCTGCCACTTTGAACTACTGCCTTCAGGCAGACGCTACAGAACAATGAGAGCCAGAACTAACCGGCTCAGAGACAGCCTCTATCCAAGAGCCTGAGCTTCGCTCAACATGCCCTGAATACTACCACAGTATCCTTCTCCGTCCCTGTTATCCTAGATATACTGAGCATACTTAGAAATAACCTTCCTCCAAACACTTTACCTACTGACACTTTGTTATTTATACCTCATATGTATAGTATGCATATTTATATTTTGTATTTTTGTATTAATTATTCATTATATTGCTCTATTTTTACTATTCTTGTTAACGCACTAGGGGATCGCTCAAATTTTGTTGTTCTGGAAACTTGTTTTTTTAGTAGCAATGACAATAAAGATCATTCATTCATTCAGGTGACCACACAGCTCTGTGACAGCTGGTATGTGCCAACGATGTTATAATACAGTAAAAACCTCTAATTCCTCTAACAAGTTTGTGCATTTCCTTATTACAATACTACATTTTAATAAATTGTAATCCACAGACACACAGAAGTGCTGTGGGAGGGGATTCAGGTAAGAGGGTGGGCGGGGCTTATCGTGGTTGGTTTGTTGCTAATGCCGTACAACGTCAAAGATGAATTTAACGTCACATTTGAACCCGAAGCCTAACCCACCCATTTTTTGAGCGACTGTCACATACTAGGATCATGAAGGAAAAGAGAGACAGCCTTTGATGCTGTCTCTCTGAACACACAGGGGAGACATACATATGTATTTATGACATTAAAAAAGTGCATACTGCATTATAGGGACCTTAATATCCACCTGAAAATCTCCCAATAAAAACAAAGCTGAGTATGAACAACTGAAACACACAAACGCACACACACTCACACACCTCTACATCAGTCCCAACAGCCAGAACACGGAGGCCCAGCGGTCCATGACTATCATTGAACAGGACAAACAAAATTAATTAAAGTGCCATCATAAGTGACACCTTGCTGTCACCTGGTGCAGAGAGCTAGAAAAGAATGTGGACTGTCATGTGGACTGCCTGGCGGCGAATTGCCTCATCAAATATGCATGTATGTAATCATGCTCGCAGCACAGAAACACCGTACATTATTCATTCTCATTCTGAATTAAAAAGTTATCTGTGTACACTGATGGATAATGAGCCGAGGAGTTTTCTGATTTTCACTTAAACTGCCTTCCATTCATTTATTGGAGACGTTGATAGAGAGAGTATCGATTAAAATTAAAATCTGATACTAAAGATTTACAGATTAGATTACAGAGAGCACACACACAGCTAGGCTCTTAATAATGGGAAGGCTTCATGAAGCTCCCATGGTACCAAATAATAATCCCTTAATCCACTGTTCATTACCCTCAACATAGCCTTTGTCTGTCCCCCACTGGTCCATGTAAGTCATTCTTTATCATATCTCCATTTCCAATCACATTGTACAACTACCTAGCAGCAGTCATCATCGTGGAAACGCTGCTCTCTAAATGGACAGTAGAAAAAGGGATGGACAGAAGGGGAAGGGGAAGGGACAGTGGAGGCAAAATGACAATCTGACTTTATATTGGCGCCAAGATTACAACTGCTGAAGGCTGAGGTGCAAAGAGTTGTGGGTAATTGTCGTGTTTTTCATTAGCGGTTAGATGAGGATCTGGAGATGAGGGAGGAAATGGCCTCATCATCATTGCTTTTTCTGTATGTGTGTGTGTGTGTGTGTGTGTGTGTGTGTGTGTGTGTGTGTGTGTGTGTGTGTGTGTGTGTGTGTGTGTGTGTGTGTGTGTGTGTGTGTGTGTGTGTGTGTGTGTGTGTGTGTGTGTGTGTGTTTGTGTGTGTGAGCAGGCAGATCACACCCTTGATCACAAATGTCCCTGCTCACTGCAAAAGGAACAAATTGTTCCCTCTTTCTCTGTGCACCAGGCCCCACTATAGTCAGCCATTATGTCTGGATATTGAAAGAAACAAGCCGTCCTAAATGACGAGCAGAAAGATTGAAGGAAAAAATGAGAAAGAGGAAAACGAGAAAAGAACTGGCGGTTGGGGTGGGGGGTTGGGGGGGGTTGCCTTTAGGGGGTTTAGAGGCTATGAGGCCAAAAATAAGACTGGAGATGAGGAAAGGAAATGAAACGAAATGTGTGCCAAAATTGTGATGAGAACGCTACAATCGCACAGGCTGGGATGAGAAAGGAAAATTAGAGCAGAGGAGAATTGAAAAGAGACACCGATAGGAAGAGCAGAGTGGAGAGACACAGAAACGGATAGGGGGAGGTAATGAGTGAGGAATTGAAAGACATACAGAAAAGTATATAAGATTTTCCCCTGTTACTTTTGAGCGCATGTATTCGGGGGAAGCGCTCAAACCAAAGATGTCTGTATTAAGTCTACACCTAAGTCTCCTGAAGTCTCATCTTACGGTAGTTGGATATGTCTCAACGCAAATGAGCATTGGTAAACCATCAATTACTTTTTCATACATTAGATTTTTCCCTGTTGAAAAGCAAGAACAAACTTTCTAGGAAGTTCTAAAAATGGCACGTGGCCTCGTTACGATGTGGAAAACAGTTGTAACGGTTTATCCATTCACCAGGTGGAGCAGTAAGCAAAGCTGACTTGCTATTATATTTGCCCTGAGGAAATGTGCTTCCCTAAAAGAGATAACTGTCAATGATTTTTAACAAATAAATAAATGATACGTTTGACGGATTCAAGGGTGCCATATCTTGCAGCCACAACACTAGCTCTGCCAGATTTAGAAAGCGCCCTTTAATATTTCACCTGATAGACTCAGAGTAAATTGCATTTGTTAGCGTAAAATACAGTCGAGAAGTGTGATTTTGGGGAGATTATGACCATCATGGCCAAAATTAAAGTGTGAGTGCCAAATACGGTAGCCATAACACCACCTCTGCCAGATTTGAAAGCCCCCCTGCCATTTTATACACCATGAATCCAGAGTAAAACCTTTTTGGAGAGATTATGACCATTCTGGCCAAATTTACAGTGTCAAATCCGGCAGCCATAATGCTAGCTCTGCAAGACTTAGAGAGCCCCTTAAAGAAAAGTATGAAGTACTAGCATCATTATATTAGCATTAAATATGGAAAATGTATATAAAATGTATGGATTAATAATTATTCATGTTTCACCTCAATGTTGCAGCTGTTATAAATTGATTTCATTTAAAATACTTCATATACTGCTGATTGGTTTGATTATAATAATAAATATATTTTATTTGAATGTCTCTATATATATTGATACAAGGATAGAAGCTGTTCTTCCAATTAGTAGCCTATCTCTATTGCTCTATCTCCATAGCCACCCAACAATCTTTTCTTTATTTTTGAAAGTCCTGTTTTAGACATTTTACTTTCCAGGAGCAGGTTTTGGGCAGTGGAATAGACCTATGTTCAATCTAGGTAAGCCTTGCTTTTATCCTGTTCTGTTCCCGGGACCGTAACATAACGCATGGTGGCGCTTGGTCTGGCTTTGTGGTAAGAAGATGCTATGGACATTATAGTTCCAGGGCCTTCTCCTATTTATATTTTTCCCACTAATAAGAATGGTCTGTAAATAGACAAGACAAAACTAAATATCTAAACACAAATACAGCTAAGGTCATGGTAGATGTTGACATAGAAGTGAACATTTAGATTATTACCCTTTATCTTCTTTCAAACTGAACCGCACCTCAAGCCATCTGTTATTGAAATTTCTTTGCACTAAGTAACAGTAAGGCACAGTAAGTGAAACTTGGGAATGTTATTATAAATAAGGTCAATAATAAAGCTAAAAGCTCAACTCATAGCGTTAAAATATTGCTTTGTACAGACTCTATTTGTGATGCTTGTAGTGTGCGGGTGGGGAAGGATGGGGCTGACGAACACAAAAATCCTTATCAGCACTTCTCTTCTCTTTTTCCACCCCTCTTTCCCTCCATCTTCCTATCTCTGTGCAGTGTTAGCACAACAGCTTCAGAGGTTACCACTCAATTAAGCCTGGCTGTTCATTTACGGTCATGACAAAGACTACTGTCTCTCTTCTTCCCCTCCCTCTCCCTCTCTACTCTAACCAAACTTGTAATTACAGTGTTGGACAGCGTGCTCCACACTGACCCACTGTAAAATATGACCATCAATTTGGCCCTTATCCCTTCATCACCTTCCTCCTCCTCCAATGGAGCTGGAAGACGTTGCTCACCCCCCAGCCCCTTCCCGCCACCACTGGCCATTTCACCCCACCCCCCCCCTTCACCTCACCTCTTTCAACTGCCACGCGGCAAAGCGTCAAGATGAGGAATATCGCCAAGCACTATCTCCCCGTAATGAATTACTTTCACTTTTAACCCTGGACAGATATCCACTTGAACTTACCTTCGCAAATCATCTTTTTTTTTTCTTTTCTTCAGCCTCATACCCCACCCCCAACCCTCCCAGCCGACCATCCCACTTTAAAAGCATATACACTAGATTAAAGCATGGAGTGGGTCCATTTAGAAGTTGCAGGTGCAAGCGTTTGTGAGATAGGATGATTGATAGGAAGTTGAGGTGGTTATGAGGGGCTATGTGTGTGTAGTGGTGTGTACTACATGCATATCATTTTATTAACACATTGTAGGTAATTTGAGAAGACTGTACATGGTAAAGGCTGTTAATAGCAGGTGACTGAAAAGAGCCAAGTGGTTAAGCTGCACTCACATAACAAGCGATAAAACGGCCGATTTGTTCCCATGGAGAGAGCGATGTCCCCGGATAGAAGGAGTGCTACCCTCTGTTTTGCATACCACTCGAAATTGTCGCGGATTGTTGCACTCAAAGTTAAAAAAAATTCAACTTCTACCTTATTTACCGTTCACCTTTCGATGCACAGATAGCAGCTGCATGTAGGGCCACAAGCTAGCAGAGGAGGCAAACATAGAAGCAAAACTAATTGGCTGTTTTCACCGCAATGCTCTGCACCGAATCCTTGCAGGGGGAAAAGATCATATGCATGTAAACTTTGCCACAACTAAGGGTAAGAAAGTTAAAGGTTGTGGCAAATTCTCTATGAAGTTAGATAAATTTAGGTTAGTTTACGAGGACAACAAACTTTTAGTCCGACATACACATCTTACTTTGTAACTTCATCCTTAAACACGGCGACTAGTTTGCTCCTGCCTATCTCCTGGTTTAGTTTGCAGTAAAGTAAAAAAGTGTGTTTGCTGTCAATAAGGCCTGGCAAACAGTCATAGTTCCAAAAGATCCTAAACATCGTATTTTAAGTCGTTAAAGTCCTTCTAAATTGGAAACCCTTTTTAGCCTTAGCTTGTGCAAGGGGGCATTGTTGTGTTAATCATATTCATATGTGGAACTGTAGAACTGTTTGGATACAGATACCTGGTTGGTGGTGTCCACATATTGTTGTACTTCATGTTGCGAACTTTTCATGAATCAGCTTCGAACCTATTGATTACATTTGCTAAAGCTTAAATATTTGCCCATTTTTAGCTTTGGCTTGGTAGCCCTCTGTTAAGCATTGGATTCAATGATTTTGAGTTCCAATGCTTTACCTGTTAGTGTGTTTAAGGAAATTCAGTCACTCACATTAAAAGTCCTGGCTTTGGCTAGTACCGACACAAATGGAGCACTTGTACAACAGGATGCAGAGCTGCATAGCTAAGGGAGGACATTGTAAGAACACAATACAGAACAGGGTATACGGCTGGGCTCTCACACACAGACAACACACACTTACAGTGAGGATGAGTGTTGCCGACGCAGCTGTCCATAGGACGTGCAGCTCCATATGCCCTAGCCAGTGGGGGAGTGGTGGTCCTCCCAAGCCAGCTAATCAATCACTGGGCCCCCCGTCCCGCAGAGGTCATCCCGGATCCACAGGGCAGGGTGCAGAGCCCAGAGTTGTGTGCCAATAATCGTCATTTCAGCTGAGCCACAATGAATTCCAGCTCACCATCTCAACTTATGGGGGGTGAAAAGTAAAAGCGACAAACTCTGAGAGTGAGTTTAAAGAAACAGGACAGCTGCGTACATTTGCATACTTTCTTAGACCTTTTTAAACATAGAAGTTTGTTTAGATAATTTAAGTTAAATGTTGTCTTTATGGTATTCGTGGCAAAGGGATTACCCTAACAGGTCTCTCAACATGGTAATGCGAAGTTTGAAACTAGCAACGGTTCAAGAAGCTAGTGGTGCGAATAACAAAACACAAACAGCGCAAACAACAGCAACAGTGCTAACAGTGTAACCAAGAGGGGCAACTGGAGGGGTCGGCGTTACATTTCTGCGACAACTCTTGGTCGGGAAGGCTTCGCAGTAGGTGCCGCCCCATGAGCACAGCGTTTCCCCAGCCTTGTTAACACATCACAAAGACGATTGGATTATAAAAAGCAGAAAACATAAGTGTTTGCAAAAACTGCATTTCATCAAAATGCCACTTAAAGCTCCAAAAGTAAATGGATTTCCATAGGCCCCAATGTTAATATGCCCAACTTTACAGCAGAAAAAACCACCAGAAAAAGAAAAAATAATCTTCATCAACCCTTGAGGGACTTCCCAGAGATTACATCCATTGTGTACACAGGCTATGGTAACAGCACAGATAGTAGGAGAGTGACTTGATTTTCTGGCTAGTACGCCATAATTACTCTATATTTTTAAGTAGCAAATAGTTGTTAGCATGCTAAATTATTTGTATTTATGGATCTGAAGGAAGAATGATTTATTAAATATCCTATAGCTCCTTCAAATGTCAATTATAATCCTTATTTTATTTTTTTAAACCTCATTTAGCATACTCAGCTACTCTGATGTTATACAGTTTTTTATTTTTTTATTTGACATACTCAAAGGGTTAACAACAAATGTTCTATCTTATGCTATCATTTTGTTCCCCCAGTTGTGGAAAATTCTAAATTATAATGTATGATAAAATGGTAAAGCAAGGATTTTATAACATTTTTTTTTTTTTTTGGTAATAGTTTAATGTGGCTCATTGTAAAACATAAGCAATAATTATGTTAGAGCACTGTCGCCTAACAATTATTATTATAATCATTGTTTTTTTTAAATCTGGATAATATTGTCAGTGAAAATGTATTGTTTCAATCCAATGTGTTCACTTTCCAGCTACAGTATGGCTAACAAAAATGAAAGATTACCATTATGGCAGATAAATAGAATTAAATAATGCAACTGAAACACTTTTTTAAGGTTAGTGTTAGGGCTAGATTGTATGAAGGGTTAATTAAATGGTGAACAATAATCGCAGGACTGTGATAGGGTGCAACTTCTGGTCATCTTAAATGAGGTGTTTGACAGAGCTAACCTCCTCACCCTGTCTGGCTAAAGGGAATTCTACTTTGTGCATTCAAGCTGGCCACATTTTGAGGTGTGAAATTAACTAAAAGGGTGTCATTCTGAGGGATACTGAGCTGATATGTTACCACTCACAGACTCACTTATCTGAAATGTCATTATTTTTGTGTTGACATATGGGGTAGTGCATTTGTGTTATTATTTTAGTCCAGTTACTTTCAACCTTGTCTGCATTTAGAAAATATGTCAGTGCTTATCCCGGGTGGCTGTCCTTTACAGCCTTAAGAGCCTGACTTGAATGCAGCATTCACATGGAGAATAAATAGTGAAAGCTTAGTGGGAACCACTGCATGAATTACTCAGTCTTGTTCTCAAAAGTAATTCAAAGGAATTTGTAAATTCTTTACATGTAAGACACCTTCAATTGGGAAAATGTTGACGACCTGGTGCCAAATCACTGCAAAGTTGCCACTGTCAGCAGTTCAGTTTAAATACACTTAAATAGTAACGCTAATTCAATTAATTAAGCTATTTAGAAAGAAGGAAAATATTTGCCAGAATCCCATAAAAAAAAACAAATACTGTTGCTTTCTAAAACGTATTGTGTTTTTGTTCAAGCCTGATATATCTTCTTCCTTTCTGAGAGAGAGCTCTATTGTTGTCCAAATATATTTAAGACACATCATTTAGCCGTACTGTTCTTTCACTACCAAGAACCATTATACACAGGAGCAGCAAATGTCGATTAATGGGCAAAGTGGTTACCGATAAATACATCTTTTCGGTTGATGGTAAGCAGCTGTTGTTTGAAATGTATTATGTTCTAAACAAAAAAAGAAACTATGTTTTTGTGACCCTTTTCAAAGCGAAACACTTCTGCAATATGTTCGGAAAATGTTCAGGGCAAGCAGCTCAAACCTTCTAAAACGTCTCAACTATAATTTGTTTGCCTTTGAGTACGTTTTCAGAAGCATTTGTAACTCACTGCTCGGTAAAGCTGCATTCACATGACACGCAGTAAAACGACTGCACTGGCGTTGCCGTGGTATTTCTGAGAAAGCAGTGCCGCAAAACTCAGCAAAGCTATCCTTGGTGTTGACGCTGAGCTCGAAATTGTCGCAGAATGCTCTGCTCAAACTTTTGAATGATTTCAACTATATTTCAACTTTTACCTAGTTACCGCTGACCTTGCAACAAATCAGATAACAGCTGTAGGTAGCGGCACAAGCTACCATAGGAATGAAATGTACTCTTACTAGCTGTTTTGACCGCATCATATAAATGTAGCTCAAGAGGCTACAGAGGCAACTTGTCACCTAGCTCAAACCAAAATGCTGAAAAAAGCCATATTTATACTTTAGAAACAAGCTATTTAGACTACACAGTGTTTAAAGAACTATTAGGAACCATATATGCAGCCATGACACTAACCTTGCCTCTTTTCATTCTGTTGACACAGCTTGAATACAACATGAGCCATTTAGCCTCTTTCATCTACTGCTCCATCCACCGTCCCCTCTGATTATAGAATACTGCTTAGAGTTTATAAACAAATGCATGAGTTGATTCAAATACTTTACAGCGGCTAATTCTCCTTCAAGAAGTTCACATGGAGGGTCATCTGGCTGCCTGTGTCACGTCCATTTGGCCTGGGAGGTGTAATAGCTCTACTAATCTCCCAATAATGGCAGCGGGGACTGGGGACATGTCACCGGGGGACCGCGGACCCACGATCCCCCAAAATCAATACCTCACCCCTCGGGGGGGAACCCTGCTACCCAAGGGGATGTCGATACTGTCGATTGGGTATTAAAGAACATTTCATCAGCATGTGTGACAGCAAAAGAGAGAGAAAGAGAGAGAGGGGGTCATGGAGGGCGTCTATGGATGTCCACGGTGGCTGTGTAGCCCCCCAGGGAGGTCCCAAGGTGATGTGCCATCCTTCCTGACTATCGACAGGCGCCATGACGAACTGCGTTGTCTGGTTTCACTACAGTGTTTTGTGTTCAGCTTCAATAGGATGTGAAGATGGATGATGGCAGGTTTGTAGATATTTTGTTCAATAGCTCCCTTTCATGTAGTCTTAATTCTACATTGGTCTGTGTTCATGAAGATCCCAAGTTCATGCAACAGCTGAGTATTAGTTAGATTAATATACAGTGGGGCAAAAAAGTATTTAGTCAGCCACCAATTGTGCAAGTTCTCCCATTTAAAAAGATGAGAGAGGCCTGTAATTTTTATCATAGGTATACCTCAACTATGAGAGACAGAATGAGAAAAAAAAATCCCGAAAATCACATTGTAGGATTTTTAAAGAATTAATTTTAAAATTATTGTGGAAAATAAGTATTTGGTCAATAACAAAAGTTCATCTCAATACTTTGTTATATACCCTTTGTTGGCAATGACAGAGGTCAAACGTTTTCTGTAAGTCTTCACAAGGTTTTCACACACTGTTGCTGGTATTTTGGCCCATTCCTCCATGCAGATCTCCTCTAAAGCAGTGATGTTTTGGGGCTGTCGCTGGGCAACACGGACTTTCAACTCCCTCCAAAGATTTTCTATGGGGTTGAGATCTGGAGACTGGCTAGGCCACTCCAGGACCTTGAAATGCTTCTTACGAAGCCACTCCTTCGTTGCCCTGGCGGTGTGTTTGGGATCATTGTCATGCTGAAAGACCCAGCCACGCTTCATCTTCAGTGCCCTTGCTGATGGAAGGAGGTTTTCACTCAAAATCTCACGATACATGGCCCCATTCATTCTTTCCTTTACACGGATCAGTCGTCCTGGTCCCTTTGCAGAAAAACAGCCCCAAAGCATGATGTTTCCACCCCCATGCTTCCCAGTAGGTATGGTGTTCTTTGGATGCAACTCTGCATTCTTTCTCCTCCAAACACGACCAGTTGAGTTTTTACCAAAAAGTTCTATTTTGGTTTCTTCTGACCATATGACATTCTCCCAATCCTCTTCTGGATCATCCAAATGCCCTCTAGCAAACTTCAGACGGGCCTGGACATGTACTGGCTTAAGCAGGGGGACACGTCTGGAACTGCAGGATTTAAGTCCCTGGCGGCGTAGTGTGTTACTGATGGTAGCCTCTGTTACTTTGGTCCCAGCTCTCTGCAGGTCATTCACTAGGTCCCCCCGTGTGGTTCTGGGATATTTGCTCACCGTTCTTGTGATCATTTTGACCCCACGGGGTGAGATCTTGCGTGGAGCCCCAGATCGAGGGAGATTAGCAGTGGTCTTGTATGTCTTCCATTTTCTAATAATTGCTCCCACAGTTGATTTCTTCACACCAAGCTGCTTACCTATTGCAGATTCAGTTTTCCCAGCCTGGTGCAGGTCTACAATTTTGTCTCTGGTCTCCTTTGACAGCTCTTTGGTCTTGGCCATAGTGGAGTTAGGAGTATGACTGTTTGAGGTTGTGGACAGGTGTCTTTTATACTGATAACGAGTTCAGAAAGGTGCCATTAATACAGGTAACGAGTGGAGGACAGAGGAGCCTCTTAAAGAAGAAGTTACAGGTCTGTGAGAGCCAGAAATCTTGCTTGTTTGTAGGTGACCAAATACTTATTTTACCGAGGAATTTACCAATTAATTCTTTAAAAATCCTACAATGTGATTTCCTGGATTTTGTTTTCTCATTCTGTCTCTCATAGTTGAGGTATACCTATGATAAAGATTACAGGCCTCTCTCATCTTTTTAAATGGGAGAACTTGCATAATTGGTGGCTGACTAAATACTTTTTTGCCCCACTGTATTTGACATACATCTACAAGGTGGATTATTATAATTATCCAATGTTATGTTTGAGCTTTAGGTGATGCATTGTGATAGGCAGAGGTGGAATGTAACTAAGTAGATTTACTCACATGCTGTACTTAAAGGGGCCCTATTAGGATTTGTGCCGTTAGTCTGTTATATATGTTTTTGTGCATGTAAATGGTCTGCAAAGGCTAAAATCACAACAGAGCTGGCCGGCAAACCAATCAGAGCAGACTGGGCTCTGGTTACAGACAGAGGCAGTATGAGAAAAATAAAGAGCTTTTTGAACGTAAAAGCATTTAAGTACAAGTTTAAGGTACATGTACTTAACCTGAGTATTTTCACTTACACGTTTACTCTTATACATGTACAGTTTGAAGGCATTTTTTTTGTATTTTACAACTGTAGTTACCAACTACTTCGCAGATGTAACTCTACCTTCACCAAGTGCAGCATCAACTGCAAGCATCAATAATTATAATAAAATCATTTAAACTATATGATTCCGAAATGGGCCATACTGCATATAGAGTATTTCCACTTTTTGTGGACTTACTGTATATGATAGTACATTTTATGGCAAACTTTTTGCTTTTACATAAGTACTTCTTCTACCTCTCGTGTTTGGCATACGAACTGTTGGTGCTGTAGTGCAATGCAAATCACCTTTGTGTCCTTGGATTGATAAGTATTTTTAATAATGTCATGATCTTAGTTTTTTTTTTTTTTTTAAGTTTCCTGTTTGATTTGGAAATGTATTTCCTGTTTGTATTTAGTCTGGTTTACTAACTGTCTTATACTATTCCTGCTGTGTAATCGTGTTCACCTGCCCTTGTGTTTCTGCCTTCCCTCTCCAGCTGTGTCTTGTCTTAGCGATTAGTCTTGTGTGTTCTTTGACAATTCTTTGTCTATGTTCCTGTCTCTTCTGATCTTGTACCTCGTGTTATTTTTGTACTGCTTTTGTGTCCAACATCCTGCAAATTCCTGAAAAATTACATTTAGCTTTTAAGTAGTGCAAAATCCAAACGTAGCTAAAAAAGCTTCTTTCTTCATCATCACTTACTTTTGTCAGTGTCCCATTCACAGGGCACAGGAAACCAGTAACTGAAGGGTTTCCTGATATGTGGACAAAGCCATATATAACCCTTCTAAACTTTATCCCCTCGACAGTCCCTAATTTGGTTGTGTCAATTGACATGGGATTTGGGCAGAGTATATAAACAGTCAATAAATATGCCTATGGCTTACTCATTTCCAAATGAGTATATGTGTGGGTAAGGATGTGTGTGCGTCCCTATGGACTTGTGTGTTTGAATGTGTCTTGTATATTCTGCACTTGTTCCATTAGTATCTGCTTTGTTCATGTAAAGCCCATTTCCTTGAATGTTATCATGTTTGCAATGTGCACTATACATAAAGTTGTGTTTAATTGAATTAAATTAGCTCCTTAGATTAAAGTTTTACTTTAAACTACAGAGACTCACAATGCACACCAAAAATTCCACAAAAAAAAATAAGATGCCCTATAACGCTTTTTTTAACTGCCTTCTTAAATGACCCAGGCATTTTCTGATCCATCATTTCTATCAGCAGGATGACATTCATTGTTGGTATGTTGCTAAATAACCAAAAATAATAATAATAATAATAATAATAATAAGCAGGGCAGCATATCCAGCATATCAAAATCAGACACAGTCTCAGGGTGTGTTGGCAGTGATGTAACAACATTGGACTACTTATACCTATGAGAGCTGACAGATTCTTTTTACACATCCATAATTTGTTGCTGGACCACAAAGCGAAATGAAATAATAATTATTATTAACGGCAGCTCACAGTCTTGTTTAGGCTAACCCGCAGCGACTTGAATTCACTTCAATACTGTAGAACTGCCAATTCAGGGGTTTGGTATTTTGCCAAACGGCACCTCAACATGTTGACCGCATGAGGTTGGGTCGAACCTCTGACCCTTTGATTGGCAGCTCTGACGGGATAGTTTTGCCAGTCTACAGAACCAATGACTTTCCATTCAACCAAGACCAATAAACATCCACACAGAGACAGCATGTTTGCAGTTGATTTCAGTACTTGAACAACAACCTAGCAACTTGGCTGCCTTCCAATTTCCACCCACATTGTGCTGTGAGTGCAACTTTTCCTACCAGAAGAGTAATGCAGTGTTTGTTGCAGGGAAGAAGAAAAGCCCTGCATCAGGATTTAGCTTGTTCTCACCCAGCCGAGGCCACAGGATGGACAGTGTTCTCGCTGTGCCGCTGCCTCGGTGCCCTGCCGCCTTCCACACAGCCACCACCATCTGTTCCCTGGCGAAGACCTCTGCCCCATGCAGGGCGGGCCCAGAGTGCTGACACCCTCACACCACACACAGGAGGGGGGATACTTGTTTGTGTGTAGGGTCATCCACACATGTGGCAAAACTATCAGATCACAGATGTAAGGATGGTAAGAGCATCGAACAGTAGTATAACAGTTATAGTGCTACACATCTTGCTGAAAATGTTTTGCTATTATTTGAAATGTTTAAACTCTAGTGAATGCTAGTAACTGACATTTTCTCATTGAGTGAATATATTTATAATGTCAATATCAATCACTGTTTTGGTAGTATAGATAAGCAGCTCTTTTTTATATCTCGTCCCAGCAATAATGTCAGAAGTTGGAATGTTATCCAATCTGGAATGATATCTGAAACCACAAAAATAAGACCCAGGTTGCGAACAACATATATATATTTTTTTTGTCGTTTTTCTTTTTAAAGCATTTAAACTAAATACAATTAATACTGTCATGACAGTTCATTTTGATTAGTAAACTACTAAGTCATTCATTTACTATAACATGTTGCAAATGTTATTCAAAACTAAACATTACCAAAAATGCAGCTGGGTTATATTTGTTATTATTTACAAACACATTTAGAAAGACAGAGCCTCTGCAATGATGAGTATCATAAGATGTTTATGTGAATGGAGCACACTTGAAGGTTAAGTTTGAGGTTGAAGTTAGAGTTAGGGTCAAGTTAGTGAGTAAACATACTGGAAGCCCAATTCTAAAAAAATGTACACAAAACAAAACAAAAACACACACACACAAATGCACAGACCTAATGCATGCAGACAACTTGTCCAGCTTCAAGCTGTGCTGCATGCGGCTCCAGCTCAGTGTTAGCATGGTGTCACAGTGGGACAAAATATGACCAAGAGTATGGAACATGTACATATTAAAACCGCCAGACATGTGGGTGTGTACCCATGCATAATGCTTTGGCTCGAAATGAATGTCACTGTGAATCTGAATAAGAAAAACAAGAATGTCACGAGGTCTTCACTGCAGACTTTTCGGAAGCACATGGTGACATAATTAGTCAATTATTGATGGATTGGCGGACAACAGTAGTACATATAGTGGAGTGGCGCATTTATGACTTGGTTTCGTAGGCGGAACTGGAAATAAGCATCGTAAGGGATGTCTCGATCAAAAGCAAATGGTTGTTTCTATTGAATTTGGCAATATGGTAGAAAATACGATTTTTGCAATCGGCAGAAGTAAATAGCTAACATTACAAGAGGCTATAAATGAAGTACATCATCGAAAGTTGGTTGAGCATCACAACAGCTAAGCTAAAAGCAGACTACTTTGAACTTGAAAATCTCTTAAACTTGTGTTAACCACAGACCTTATTTCAGGCATCTAACCAAAAACACGTTTAAAAAATCATTGACTTTGAGACAGGGAAATGGAAAGTGGTAAAATGCTAACTCTTTGTTTTTTTAGGACTGATTCCTGCACCACTCTACATACAGGGTTTGCTTGAAGTAATATGTGGATTTACAGCAGTGATATAACACTGTGAGTTTGTATCTCCATGCGTAATGCTTATGTGTATCCAGAGGCGGCAGCCCCATGAAAAATGGTGCTGAGGCCACTGAACTCATTTTCCTTTCCCTTGCTTCAACCCTTGACCTTTGACTTCAAGGTCAACCACCCCCCTACCCTCCATCCCTTCGCCATTCATCAGGCTATCTGTCCCAAATAGGGGAGCGTCTTTGTATTCAAGCCACCTCTCATCTCTCACCTCTTTTGTTTTAACCTCTCTGGCCATCAGTCCTGGAGAGGGGGTGGGGGGGTGGTTTATAGCCCTGATGGGTTACGGGTACCGGTGGGAGGAGAAGGAGGAGGTGGGGCAACAAATCTCAGACTCGCACCTAAAGCTGTCAGTGGCGCCCTGGGGGCCCTCAGGCGTCAGCCAGCACGGTCACCTTGGATGGGTGGAGGTATGAGACGGAGACACACACACAAACACACACCCAGATTTGAGCATGCAGACGCTGAGCCGAGATAACAGTGAAGATCTCACCATCGCCTGTATGATCCCCACCTCCACACGCAAGCATACACATCTCCTCTAACACGCAAAAACACTCACACCTCCTCTCCCTGTCAGAAACTCAATTAATATTCCTGTTTGCACAGATTACTGCAGACTTCCTCCTCCCACCCTTATTTCCTTTCTCGTCCTGTTTGCTTTCGACTGAGCGGAGTTGTAGCATGATAACCACATAAAGATGACTGTTATGCATTAGTTAATCAAACGGAGGCTTCGTTCCAATCATATCCCCCAGCCCCCCCTCCTTTCTCCCAGGTGCGGAGGTAGAAAATGTGGAGTTGTCAACCCCACCCTGCTGCGCTCTGAAGCACCCTGTGGCGGGGCATCCCGGTGAGGTGTCGGTCAAGGGGGCGGAGTTGGGTAAGTTGTGTGGGTGGGTTGATGGAGGTGCTGGAGGAGGGGGGGGAGGTGTCGAGGTGTCAGTGGGATGGCCCGATGGCCCTCGTCGTCCGGGGTCATGCAGCACACTCTCCGCTCAGTGGCAGCTGCGTGGGAAGTGCATCCTTCATGGGCACAGCAGGGGGTGAATGTGGGTGATAGTGTGTGTAAATATATATATGGGTGTGTATGTGTGTGTGTGTGTGTGTGTGTGTGTGTGTGTGTGTGTGTGTGTGTGTGTGTGTGTGTGTGTGTGTGTGTGTGTGTGTGTGTGTGTGTGTGTGTGTGTCTGTGTGTCTGTGTGTGTGTGTGTTAGTGTGTGTGTGTGTGTGTGTGTGTGTGTGTGTGTGTGTGTGTGTGTGTGTGTGTGTGTGTGTGTGTGTGTGTGTGTGTGTGTGTGTGTGTGTGTCTGTGTCTGTGAGACAGTGATCAGATTGGAGTTTTAGTTACACAAACATTTCCCAGAGGCACAGCTGCTAGGGGTCAGAAAGCATTTTTATTGGTCGATTTCAACCTAGGTGGCTGGGGCCAGTTTCACTAAGTTACACCCAGTGACAGTGCAGGTGCGAGAGAGGAGAAGTCGCTAATATTATCAACTACAGTGCTCTATATGCTTACTGAAGAACAACATGGACACATTTCAAGTTTATCCTGGCTGTCTCGTCAATTTTTGACATTATGCGACTCAAATGGGGTGCTTAATACCAAAATGTTTCATTGTTAGCGACAAAACCAGATCGTGTTGTGAAGTCAGTTATCCAGTGTAATGTCGGATTATAGATCAATAACAAAAATAAACAATACATCATTTTACATTTATTATCATAGGATAAAATAAACTATCTATCTTTTGGTGAAAATCACAATATGTAAACAAAGATTAGCTACTCCTTTATAATAAAAGCGATTAACACATTCATGCATCAGTAATTATAACACAATTATATAACATAGTTTATTCTAAGATGTGTTGTTGTGCGTAGTTAGTACTTTTACTTTTGGTTTATTAATTTTATTTTGATGCCAAGAATTGTGTAGCTGTACTACAGTTACCTTTAGACTTTTAAAGTAGTATTACTACTTATACTTCAGTAAAAGATCTGTAGTGTGTGTTCCATAGTTGTAGAAAAATATAGAAAATTATATTTTTATATCAAAGTAAAATCCCTATATGCATATTCCTTTAATAAATATTCTCAAACAGTGACAGATCAGGCCATTGTTTTTGGAAATGTACTTAAAATATTGTCAATGAAATGTCCAACTTTTAGAAAGAATTACAGTATTAATTTTCTTTTAATCCCACCCACCTGTTACAAATTAAGTATAAATAAAATGTGTAGATTCCTCCAATGTCATCTTATTAAAGAAAAAAAAAACCTTATTGATTAAAACTTGTAAATCTTATGGATTTTATTTCTTTATAGGAAGTCTGATTGATATTCTTAAAAAGAAAAAAGTATGAAAAGGCACATTTGCTTAATAATACAAAAATATCGACCTGTATACTGTTAATTTAAAATATATTATTGGAAATACATTTATCCTACCAGATTTACAATCATATTTACAGTTTGAAGTTGAACAAGAACAGAAAGACAAATGTCTGCCCAAAATGGTAATTGTTATATGGTCGTTCAATTTGCTTTGTGTGTGTCTGTGTGTGTGTGAGATCTGCCACTTTACCGGACATGTTACGAGCTTCAAACGACCGCAAACCATTTTCACCACAGAGACGTCTCGAGTCCTCCATATTTCCTACAATGTTTGATACGCCGCCAGTAAGACTGACATGCTGGTGGTGCACAGCGGCAAAATACTGATGTGTCATCTAATTTCAAATCACACAGTGCTACTTCAGAAAAACTGAAGAAGAGAGGAGAGAGCGCCAGGATGGGAGGGTATGGAAGGTGCCGAGGAAAAATGGAAATTGGGGAAGGAGAGGAAAGAGAGGAGGGGACTGGTGGGGTGGGGGGTATAGAGGGAAAGAAATCTCTGTCTCAGCAAAAGTTTTCATTAAAAATTTGAGACAAATGATCTCTGTGTCCTTCTCCTGAAGCTGCCTGGGGCTTCATGCTATTTCTATGCAAATAACAACCTCACGCCTTTGCTCCTATTATTTCTGCTGGAGCTGCTGCAACATGACCCAGGAGAGCGGGGGAGGGGGGGAGGAGGAGGAGGAGGAGGAGGAGGAGGAGGAGGAGGAGGAGGAGGAGGAGGAGGAAGAGAGAGGAAGGAAGGATTATATGAAGTGAGAAAGAGAAATAAGATGGAAAATGCAGTAGAGGAAAAGAAGGAACGACAAGAGGAGGAGGAGGAGGAGGAGGAGGAGGAGACAGACAAGCAATGTGTGTGTGTGTGTGTGTGTGTGTGTGTGTGTGTGTGTGTGTGTGTGTGTGTGTGTGTGTGTGTGTGTGTGTGTGTGTGTGTATGTGTGTGCGCAATGGACTCACTGAGGTGTAAAAATATATAACACTAGGAAGGAGAGAGGGAGCGGGAGAGGGAAAGATGGAGGGCTAAGAACAACACAAAGACACAGCCATAATTTGTTTGGAGTCTGCCTTCCTTGTAATATATGACACCCTCAGTACGGGTGCTTCCTCACCGCGCACTATTGTTTAACTGTATAGCACTTACAACACTATCAGGACCAGTCCATCTCTACACACACAGATCAGGATTTACGTACTGGGCCGCTCCACTGCTGCAGTCTGCTGCAAATGTAGCCCAAATGTGTAAAAAACTGAGGCAGCAGATAGATGCATTTATTAAAGTACACAATGAATGTGCAGCACAATCAGACTAATTACTGCCACTGTAATTGCAGTGTCAGGATTTTAAAAAACATATATTATTGTCACTGTTTATTGCTTAAAGGGGCCCTATTACATCATTGTTTGTATGTAGTGCCTCTATATACAAACAATTTACTTAGAGGCACTACATACATTGTAGTGCCTCTACGTAAAACGCTTAAAGCTGTCTAGCCCTTTAACCTACAGTATCACTTGCAATGTGTAGGAGCACTGGCCAATAGTAGCACAAGTGCTACATATTGATGTCACTATGTTACCAAAGTAAACAAAGGAGTCCAATTGAGTGGTTTCAGGCAGGGTACGAGAGAAACTTCATCTTGACGAAATGTTGGGATTTTAGCCTTTGCAGACCATTTACATGCACTAAAACCGATATCACACTACAGGAAAAGGAAAACCCAAAAAGCATAATAGGGCCTCTTTTAGATAGGGACACACAATGATGAACATGTTGGAGGTAAGTTTATGTGTGACATACTGTATAAAGATTTTATTCTAAAGTCTTCTTTACCTTGCAAGCATTCTGCACAATTATATTTAGCAGCAATGTGACCAGCTTCTTTGTTTTTCCTACAGAGACCCATTTGATTAAATATCATCGCTTTTTTTTCCTCTGTTTTATTGGAATGATTTAATTTTACCATCATTTCATGGTTGAAAATAACGAAGATATAAGGTGTAAGGTGTTTGTATGTCTTGTGCAAACAAGCACATGCATTAAATCTAGAGAGCAAATTTCCTATAATACTGGATTTACCATATTTCCCTCAGCAGACAATGTCTGAATATTGATAAATGGCAGCAGAGTGTCAGACGCCTGCTCAGTCTTTTTTTTATGGGGAGAGCGTATATGGCACATTTACTTTGGACATATTCAATATCACTATATTAATGTCAAATATTAAGGATTCCTTGCAGATGTTTGATTTGGAGAATTTCTTCATTCCCTCACAGAAATAACTAGAAACATTCCATCACCTGTCCTCGCTTCATCAAATTGTCTCCAATGTGTTTTCTGAACATTATTATTGGATGACTGCATTGAAAGAAGAATCCAAACAAGTTTGTTTTCATATCTAATATACACATATTATTCAAATAAATAAAATCGTAATCAATTTGCAGTGCTCTCTTATTATAAATATTTGTGTGTGTGTTTTGATGAGTCATGTAAGAGCTGTGGTTAAGCCAAAGGTAGAGCCAAGGGAGGTTAGTTCACACCTCCATGTAGGTCAACGTTCTTAAAACTGTGCCATCCTAACATGTGTTTGCGTATTTCTGTGTGTGTGCATGAGTGTGTGTATAAGTGTGTCCCTGCATTTGTGTGTGTGTATCCATCTGTCGGATGGCACCCTGCCGGCGGACTCACCTGCTGCCCTGCGGGGAGTAACTAGCTAGCAGCGCGGCTAACCCAAACAGCTAGTGAACTGTGAAACTACTGCAGTCAAAACATCAAGCCGATTAGACGCTAATTACGTCGGCTGCCATATGGTGCTAACTGACCTGCATACACACAAACACACAGAGGTGTATGTGTGCTGGTGGAAAGAGGAGACCTGGGCTGCCTTGGCACCTTATGGTTAATTATTTACACCAATCCACGATGTTGTACCATTTCTTGCAAATTGCAACTCACCACAAACATACAACACAAACAATCTTAAAGGGACATTGAAAAGTAGAGATGGCAGGGGAAGCATGACCATTTGCCATTCCTCAATGACAACCCAAGGACTAAGCTACATTAGAATCTGAATCAAAATACCCTTATTCATCCCACAGAGGGGAACATTTCATTAAATGAAGCTTAGGGACAAAATTTAAGAATTTCAATATACTAAAATTGATTTACATTGTTAAACTGAAAACAGTGCTGATGATGATGCACCAAATTGTCCATAACGGGATGCCTTATAACGTCCAAAAACACTTTCAAATGTAAGTCTGTGAATGCCAAATTAGTAATATTTTGTGTAAAAAGCCCTAAAGAACAACCATAAAGTCACACAGTTTCGTAATAATCGCTGTTAAAACATGATATGGACGGAACCCACTACTTTGAAACTTATTATATTATTGATTTAGTTTTTGTGTGATTTGGAGCTTTGTTTATCATGAAGTGTGTAGTTATCTTGTTGTGATATTTGAAGCCTTTAGATAATTCATGGGAGGGCTATTGTTCTTTATGAGTTATGCTTTCTTCCTTCCCTCCTTAACCAACTTGTACTTTGTCTGTATTAATAGTCGGTATTAATATTGAATTATTAAAAAAAGGAAAAAAAAACGAAAAGTTAATTCACGATCAATTTCCACTCACACAACGGATTCAGTTTTTTAATTGACTACAAAGCTTATAGGATTTATATCTAGTTCATGGGTAGGGTAAACAATACACAGAAACACCACCCATATTAAAAGCACAACAAGGTTTGAAATATAACATGGATTTAAAACCAGGTATTTTAATAAACACAATAGAATTATAAACAACCATAAAGTTATAGACAAAATCATTTTTACTTTCATAAGTAAAGGACATGTATCAGTAGCTGCAACAAAAGACCCTGATCTGCTGTACATCTGCACGCACGCGCACACACACACACACACACACACACACACACACACACACACACACACACACACACACACACACACACACACACACACACACACACACACACACACACACACACACACACACACACACACACTCGATCACACCACAAACTCTGCATCATATGCACAGGCACCTCTCACTACACACAGTAACAAACGCACATAAGGATGCTTTGATGCTACAATCACTATCAACCCTGACTGACAACACACACACACACACACACACACACACACACACACACACACACACACACACACACACACACACACACACACACACACACACACACACACACACACACAGACATTGCTTTTCTCCTGACTCTTTCTCAATCCATCTGCTTCATGTTTGCATTTCATGCCTGCCGGCATTTTTTTGAAGTGGCAATACTTTGATGCAGACTGAGGGATACATTATCATTATTTCAATTTCCATGCTGAGGTGTTTTGTGTGTGCATGTGTGTGAGTGTGAGGAGGACAGAGAGGGGTACGAATGCGCTTGGTGGTGTCGCCGTCTTCACACTCCTGTGCTTTCGCAAGGCATTGTAGGACAAATCGGCAGAAAAAAAAGACAGTTGAGGCAGGGGGTGAGGAAGGGAGATAGAAAGGAGGACAGGAATGCAGATGGAAGGAAACCACAGAGAAGGGGAGAAGAAGAAGAGGAGGACAGAGATAGGAGAGGAAGAGGCATGAGAGAGATAAAGGCAGCAGCAGAGAGTGCATTTTGACATGGCGTCTAAAGCATAAGCCTCTCCTGCAGCTATGTGCTTTGTGCAACGCTCGTCCAATTCTATCTCTTTTTCTATTTCACACTTTCTTCCCACACCCCTCTCTTTTCCCTTTCTTCTTTTTGACACTCTCTCCACTCTCTTTCTATGTGTCTCTTGGCCTGTACAACAATTTAATGTAGGGACACTGTCAGCACAATATCGGAAATCTGACTCAGTTTTGAATTACATGAGGAATAATAAAGATATTTACAGTTGCGGAAGTGTACAAAGATGTCATTACCTGTATCTGAATTTGGATAAAAGACAGGAAGAGGGCTTGGTTATCTAAATAATAATATTTATTTTGGCAAATGTTTTTTCTAACCTGATTTTCATTGACAATGCCAGTATTGTTCATTTAAATCATCAACTTAATTTAATACTGGCATAAACATATTTTAAACCGAATTTTCCATGAAGACTTTTGCTTACACACATCATGTTACATCGTATATATATAAATATTGATCATTGACAAGGATAAATATGGTTTTATTATAATAAAGAAGCTTGTCATGATGCAGGATGTTAGGCACTAAAAAAGTTTCCCCCGATTGAGGTGCTAGAGGAAATTTCAGGATTTCATTTGTTTAACTCTTATCGATATAGAGACAAGTTGAGACAACCCTGGGAATTGTGGGTTTTTTTTCTTCCAAAAGGGATAACAATACCCCTCCCAAAGACACAGATATCCTTTTCAAAAATGGACATAAGAGTATGATTCTCTGAATGTTCAGAACAGGACAAAAAAGGTTATCTCCAATTTAAAAGAATTTGTTGCAATTAAATATGCAAGTTAGGATATTATTTTTATTTAGAAGAAATGCGAAACCATGATGTACGTTTTAAAGGATAAATTTGTCGTATTTGTTCTTTAAAATGTGCCCCTTCTCATCGGCTCTTGAGCCACTACGCTATGGGGTCCTCAGTCTTGCTAGCTAGCAGATTTGGTCCAGACAGGAGAATTTGGTGGCCCCTCCAAAGCATCCAATCAGACGACACAGATTAAAGTTTGGGCCACTGCAACACAGGGACGTGTGGCAAAGGCTGAGGAGTGACCGCTAAAGGGAGGCAGAGAAAACGTCCAGAAACATCCTGCCTAACCTCCAGCTAGCGCGCCAGTCAGCTAGCCTTTAGCCTGCTAGCCTGGCATATGCTGGCAACCAACCTGCATTTTGCTTGAATAAGCTGCTGTGTAAATAATTTTGGCGTGAGTTGCTAAGAGACGGGGGAAGCTATGAGTGTTTGCGATGTGCTAACATTCAGTACATGTTACTTCTATTTTCCCTGCTCATTGTGGTTTCTTGCGGAGTTTTATCCTTCTCTGCTTGAGGTTTTAAAGAGAGAGGGTGCTCTACCTATGGTAAATCAAATGACAAATGTGCAATTTTTGATATTAAGCTATATAAATACATTTGGATTGATTGATTGATTGATTAATTTGGATTAGTCATTCCTTCCGACGTCAACCCTGTTCCTGAGTCTGGTTCCACAACATTGGTCCGGCCAATCCCTGCTCCTGAGCAGCAGCAGCAGCAGTCCAAAACAAAAGAGGTCATGATGAACCCTATACTCCTCAAGCTCTGACTAACCATGGGTTGATGTTTATGACCAGCTATAAAAAAACGCCTTCAATCTTGTATTACTCCCTTCTGGGTCTGATGTTTCTGTACAAACTTTACTATTCTAAATAGGCAGGTGTCCATTTGACTCTTTTTCAAATTGATACTAGTCAAAACAAGCCAACACATGTCTTTTCACCTCAAATCAGCTTCCACTGCATGTCTTTGCACTAATTTCAATGAAACATGCAAATGCTAGAATACTGTTTAGGAGTAGTATTCTAGCATAAGCTTCTGTCTATAGATTTAAACAAAACATAGTGGAGATTGGCCCTGCACACCAACAGGCTGCTAAAAATTGTGTTGCTGGTTATGTGTAGTACAGGGGATGTAGAGATTGTAGGCCGAACAAGATCCACTTTTTAATTTGAAGGTTTAAACACACCATGTTGGTATGTCTTCAAGTTGTTCCTCCTATCCGCTATGATCCAGAAGTCAAATTCCGTGCTGCCCTCTTGCCAGTCATCTCAGAACTGTAAAAAGACTATAAGGAAGGACAACAGTGACCTATCATGGAGTTATACTGATGTCTCGTGCATAATTGTTAATGTTACGAACAAGCTTTCCATTAATTTCAAGATTTTAATCCCACACCTGCTTCATTCAACCTTTTCCTTTTAATGTTCACGAAATGTTTGAATAGAAAAAAACAAAGGAAATAATTTTGTTTGATGATGTTACAAAATATACTGTTTGTTGACAATATTAGAGTTCTCAGTATTCACAAGGAATAGACTCAGTGTAAACAGAGCTTATCCTCCATTTTACATTTTGTATTATCAACACAAAAGCACTACAATCAAATTTGACAACTTTAACAAGAGCCAGAATATTAAATTGTTATATACAATCAAAACACATGAAACTTATTATAAATCTTCAAAATTATCTAATTTATACATGTTTTTCTTGCTTGTGGAATTTGCAATGTAATTAAATGGATCATATATTTTGAAACTGTTCTGCATATTCCTTTCAATATCTTCAAATGTAAAACTTACATTTAAAAATGATAATGTAGTTGTGAAATTATTGCAAAGTAACTTTTGATATATTCAACTAGTATAAATCAAAAGTCCTAGGGTACAAAGAATTAAAAAAGGAATTTAACAATACAAATAATGATTATAAACGTCTGTGAAACAGGTGTACATTTCCCTTTACATGTGTTTCAAGGAGCATAATACTCTGTGCTGCTCTTGAACGCAGGCTGCAGATGAGGATCCCACTTCTAGAAGGTCTGCTGTTAACCTTATGACCATTCCCTAAACAGTCGTGGCAGATGGAGGAGGCCACTGTTAGTACATGTACACTGTTTCTGTTCAATTTGTCATCAGCCTCAAGTCACTTTGAATTATTATGCCATTTAAAATCTAAATTTTGTTAAGAGGCCTTTACACTATGCACCTGTATGCTTGATTAGGTAAGCATAACACCAAAGCAAAATCTGTTGTACTTACACAGCAGACAGACATAGCAATAAATAGTTGAGGTATTATAAGTATACGTACATGCTGATTTTCTTCAAAGTGTCAATAAATCAGAAATAAGCAGGATGCAACCAGGACCTTTCACTTTTGCGTTATTGCTCCATGATTAGATGAAAAATGATTATTTCACTAATTAAAACAGGAGTGAAACGGACCTTAATAACTAGGAAAAATAATATTTGGCCCATAGGACACTGTACACCATGTCTACCTCAAACTGCAAACATATGGACTAGATATTTACATATTTCTTGTTTGATTCAACACCACGTGGTTATAATCACTAAATCCACTGCATACAATTATTTTCCTAAAAATTAATAGTCATTTAAATGTTTTATGTTTCCTATGTTTCCTCAAAATATTATAATATATATTTTTGGAATGATTTTGATCTTGGTACAAAACAATATGTATATTAATGTTGTGCTAAACAGGTGCCTTTGTTTTGTCTTTAACAAACACACACACACACACACACACACACACACACACACACACACACACACACACACACACACACACACACACACACACACACACACACACACACACACACACATTTGTTTATCCTTACTGAGTCAGTGGAGAGCGGCTACAGCACGACATGATGACTTCTGAAGAAAAAGAGGGACACCCATAGGTGCTGATGGGGTACTGCAAAAGTGACTCCATCAGTGGGAACAGTTACATTGTGATAAACCAGACAGATATGAAAACAACATAGACAAAATGATATTAATAGTTATAGTTACTTTCTCTGTTACATACTTCAAAGCTGTCCCTTACACAATGTAACATTTGATCAGGTTTGATGAGAAACTGCAATGGGTTTTGAATTAATTCAATAAACAATTGGACTTTTTTATGTTAGTGTGAATATTAGACATTTCTTATCTTTGACCCATTAGGTATAGGTATCACCTAACTTCCTCTATTATATTGTTGCATAGCCATGGTATGCATGTGTCTGTGTCACTGACTCAAAGAGATTCATACACGCACACACTCACATGCTGCCTTGACGGAATGACAGGTTGGCATTGAGGGAGTAGGATAGTGCTTTTGTGTTTTCTTGCCTCTCTATAGCAAACCATGTCAAATGTGCCCTTACAGTGACAAAGGACCTGTCTGTCCCTATGTTTCAGCATGGTAGCATACAAAGTAGTGCAGATACACACACACAGACAGACAAACAGACAGAGCCCGGAGGTAAACTCTTTGTCCGGTATTGCGAGCCAAACGTGCTCCCCTATTATAACCCAAGCCTGCCTCGCCTGATTCCCCAATACATTATAAGTGTTAATTAATCCAAGCCAAACACAATGCATTCACAAATGGGTTCTCTGTGTTGGGTGCTCTACAAGTACAAGTAGATGCAGGATGACATTCTGCTTTTTGGTCTTCATTTCCCTTGCTTGAATGGGAGACATATACAGCTACAATGGTGCTTTTGTGCTAATAATGATCAACTTGTTTTTTAGGAAATAGAGTTAGAGGCTGTGCTAGACTTGTCCCAAAAAATCAGGTACTTTGGGGTTTAGGATAAAAAAATGAAGGAGATTTAATCCAGATTTATGAAAAGACAACCTTGGTCATAAGAGAATCCAACAACACTTATACTCAGTGAATGTTATTGCTTTGCGTCAATGGAAAAAGTACAATTTCACGTACATGAACTACCAAAAGCGCCTCACAAAATTTTTTCTTTACATATTGTTTCATGTGGGCTGTATAAATGTGGACAACACTGACAAATATATGACTACATTACTAAGTTTAGAATAAAAGAAGAACAAAAAGAAGAGGGAAGGTAAATGGTTGTTCGCGCTCACCATCACCCTTCTGTCAACACGTATTAATCCACATGAATCCCAATAAGTTTCAAACTAATTGAAAAAAAAACATGATTCAATACTGTATATACATTACTTGTTTGTCACACACATCTTCTACTGTCCATATCAGCATTCAAAATGATGAATAAGAAAAACAACTTTTGAGCAGAAACACCATGAAATCTTGGGCTTATTTGATATTTTACAGTAATTAGTATCATGTTAATAATTCGCCTCTTGGTTTTACACATTGTTGAAAGTTCAACACCTATAAATATTTAAGCAATTTATGCCATAAGATGGAACATGCTTAATGAGCACCTTAACTTACATGTTTCGAGTTTCAAGGTCACTGTGGTTTGTTTCGTGAACATCTGAATGGTGCATCACTTTAAACGTTGTGACCGAAAGGAATTGTGGGTGTTTTGTAAATGATCGTCTGATGTATCCAGGGATGGTTCTTAGGGGGGGCCAACAGGGGTCAGTGCCCACGTAGCGTTGACCTGGGACCCCCTGTGGCCCCCCTCCAAAAGAAAAGTTTACAATATTATGATTTATTGTCTGTAGTGCTGGCACAATAGGCAGAAATAATGTCAGCATTCCAGTCTCAAACAACAACGCATGTCATCTCAAACCAGAGGCGGTTTCCTTTTTACTTCAAGTAAGATTCAGGACTAGACGTTGAGAGATATTGAGGATATTGTTTCTGTAATGTGAAAGAAGAGAAAACCTCAGCCTGGGATGCAGAGATCTGATGTCAAGAAGAGATTGCATTGTTGAAAAAAAAACCTGTATAGAGACAAATACCAATTACTGTATCTATTTATATTTTACGCAATAAATTTATACTGTCTGTTTTTTAAACAGCATTTATTGGACCCCCCTCGTAAAATAACTGGCCCCAGCCTGGCCCCGACCGTAAAATTGGTCTAGAAGCGCCACTGGGTGTATCCTATGCTAAAGGACATAACAAAGGAAGAATTGAAGCTTCTTTCTTATCATCTAGTTAAAACAGCTCTCATCATGGCTGCCACTTCTGGGTCATTCCACTTTGTTTTACTTCATGAAAAAGATAATTCAACCGCAATCAGGGTCTTTGTTTGAATATTATCCCCACCAATCAACAGTGTTACGTGTATAACATACAATATGTACTTCCTAAATAACTGTTTGTACTGGTTACAGAGTCATAGAAATTACACTGAGACAATGGTATGAATCAGCAAGTCATCAGTTTGAAATTCAAATCTATTTTCACACCATGTTGTGCTCATTTAAGACCACTGTTGTGCGACAGCTCTATTACTGCACAATCAAATGCAAACAAGCCTGGTAATGTTTCTACCAGCTTTCATGTATGTGACGATAGGTGACGGTAAGATCGATTGTATAATTAAAGTAAATATTTAAAAGAAAATTGTTTTTATTTTGTTCTTGTTATGATTTTAACAGCATGGATGCTAATTGCTGATTGATAAAATGGTTTTACATGGACGCCTTCAAAGTGTGCTCCTTGTTAGCTCGTAATCTACAATTGTAGCATAATGACAATGTAATGAGAGGCGGCTCGTTCTAATATAAGTGACTATTAGTTCAATGAAGATTTTGTCTTGGGAAATCTGAATGTAACACTATTCATACACAAGAATGTAAAGGAAAGGGGCCTCTTTTTCTTCCAACTATCATTCAGTATGATTATGCATTAGTTACAGACATTGAGAAGTCCAGGCTCCATCAGAACCGTAAACCTCCATACAAGTCATTCAAAATGTTGTCTACCACGTATGGTGACACTAATAATGTTAAGAAATATTTGGTAATGTCCATTGGTGGAACATAACAATTGAATCATACTAACATAATGCATCATCTATGTGGATGTTTGAACTGTAGGTATAAACCATCTTTCACAGACAATCGTTTCTTTATTTAGGGTAAAGTCTATCAATGAAGTCCGTCAGACCAAGCTCACTAAAATGAGTCTAGATAGTAAATTGTCACTGACAAAACACAAGAACTTGGTAAGTATTTATTTTATTCAAAGATCATAAACTTTATATATGTCTAATAGGGATTCACTTCACTGCTCTCTGTATAAACTAACACATCCATAATTGTTTTATGCATTGCATGAATTACACACAAATAACACTTGGTATTGAGAATTAGTGTGTGGGTAAACAGTCAATGCCTATGGGCGTTGACTGTCGACGTACAGTATGTCTCTGCCCGATGATAGTATTTGGGACAAATGTTCAGATTTTCGGGTGCATTTCCCGACCCTAAAAATGTAAGTCCCTGGGGACCCCCATTCTACCGACAATGCCACTTTTGGCATTTCCACCAGGGCACTCAGAAATAATGGAAATAGCCAGTAAATACATTATTGACTCTTGATGAAGGGCATCCTTAAATAGGGCCAGGATGCATTTGCAAACACTGCTAGAATGAAGCCATATGCGGCAAGACCTTCCCAAAATAGAGTCTGACGATCGGGAGTGGTGTAAAGTAGATTTACTCCAGAATTGTACTTGAGTACAATTCTGAGGTTCTTGTGCTTTACTTGAGATGGACTTCACTTGAGTATTATAATTCTTTGCTACTTTGTATGTTTACCTCACCACAATTCAAAGATAATTGGTGTACTTTTACTCCACTACATTTGTTTAATACCTTTAGTTACAAAGTAATTATAATGAACTGCTCCTTTACCAGCTTTGATAACACTTTAATGTATCAATTTGTATCTTCAAAACTTACTGTATTATGTATATTATTCTGAAATAGGCCGATGCACTTTTAATTCTGGTATTTTGAGTATATTTGGAAGCAAATACTTACCAATGATTTGATTGATGTACATTTTTAATGCAGGGCCTTTCCTTGTAACTGAATATTTCTACACTACTTCTACTCTACTTAAGGACAAGATCTGAGTACTTCTACCACCTCTGACAACCGGATTGCAATGCGTCCTCAATGCATTTTGCGAGCATTCACACCTGAGCTGTCCACTTGTGAATGTATCATCCGAGACGCATATTAAGTCCAAGTTTGAACATGGAAGTGCTTTGACCCCCATCACTCAAAGTGCTGTCAACAGCTTGAAGGATGTGGGAGTTTATTGAGATGGAAAATGGCTGCTGGTTAGTGTCCTGAGCTAAGTACATGATATAAAAGCCAATCCCAGTTTCTTAATGGCCTCCATTGTTCTCTGAGGGGGTGGAGGTAATTATAAAGTTCATTACTGTAATGAGATAGGCAGCAGTGGAGAGAGAGCCATCAGTAACCGGGCCGAGAAACAGCGATACAACTGTTGATCAAGTCACTGGAACAGGACGCCAATGATGTGAGGACAAGTTCTGATAATGTCATTAGTTCCTCAGATGGGTTTCTTTCTGACATGATGGGTGATGGGATGATCTTTTATCTGACAAGTGGCTTTGTTTAAAAAAGAAATTACAATTTGTTTTGCTTTCTATGCTTGCTTTTGTTACTTTTTACATTTGGAGAGTCTCTACATTATTAGTGTTTGAAACATGCCTTGTGTGTTGTGTATATGCCAGACACACACAGCTGTCTGCATTGTACATGTTATATACAGTAACATATTTAGCCTTGTGTGTAAAATGAGAAGGCTAAAGCCCTACCTTAAGGTGTTAAATAATATATTCTTAGTGCATATACCAAGACAGCTTGCTAATTATGTCCTTTTATTGTTTCATCTTCTCCACTTTTAATGCCATGATTTACTACTGTAACTGATTCAAATATGGTGTCCTAACAGATTACTTTTCACAAACACTTTTTTTAACTTGATGAAGATTCATGAAGATTCAACTTTATTGTCATTGCACAGAGTACAAGTACTAGGAGAACGAAATGCGGTCTCTGCATTTGACCCATCCTAGTGTTAGGAGCAGTGGGCTGCCATTATGTACGGCGCCCGGGGAGCGCCAGTGTAACCAGTGTCTTGCTCAGGGACACCACGGTGGCACTTGGTCTTTCGGGGACTTGAACTGGTGACCTTCCAGTTCCCAGGCCAAGCCCCTATGGACTTTGCCACCACCGCCACAGATAACTTGATTACTAGTATGACTTTATGTGTATCAACGGGCACTTTCAGTACTTTAATACTGGGTCAGGTTTTTAAATTTGGTTAAATGGTTCAGTAGTGAATGTAAGTAATGCCATTTTAATGAGTTTATGTTTGGGTGTTATTCACTGTGTGTGCCATATGGTGTGGCTGTCCGAATCCCTATGGCACAGGTACTCAAGGTGTGTGTTGTCACAGGATTAGGTGTGTCTGATGGGCAAATGTTTTGTTGACCACCGTAACGAGTGTGAACCAGAAGATTGTTTGTTATTGAATGAATGAAAATTGATTTCATTATGCACAACAACAATACAAATAAATGGATTGTCTTATTCAGCACCTGAATGCAAGCCTACCGATTCATCATTACAACAACAACACAACCGGTATTGTATCAACACAGTAAAACGTGCCAGCCATGTCGCCCCGGGAGTTAAACCACCACAATAGCTTTAGTATTAGGCTAAAGCTCTTACAGTGAAAAAACTAAAACATTAATCAAAGAAGTGCATAACGTTATATTTAAAATTTTGCAAGCTGCAGCTTAATCAGCCTACAGGGATGCTTGTAGAAGAGACATTTAGAAATCCCTTCACTTAAAGATTAGATACTTTAGTTCCACATTTCAAGAAAACAATATCATCAGCGTTCAAATGCACTCCATAGTATTCATTAGTAACCCCGTAGCGCTGTGATGAACCCGGTTCAGCAGAACGTTCTATCTGATGCTTTATGCTGTTACCCTCAGTTCAGAATAAAACCAGGTTAAGCACTGTTGGTACCTTTAATCACTTAGCAACAGAATATTTGGGACTGAGTTATTGCATCATCAAAGCCACACACAGTCTTTTGAAGATAAGATCAAATAAGATAAGATCAAATAAAATAAAATAAGATAAGATGAAATAAGATGAGATAACATAACATAACATAATAATAACAATAAGCTTTATTTGTATACAACACTTTTCATGCATCAGATGCAGCTCGCAGTGCTTTAATAAGGCACACATCGAGAAAAAAAAGATATGAAAATAAAACAAAATGAAATGATGATAATTAAAGGAAGACCAAATCAATAAAAAGGATAAAATATAAATACCTATTAAATATATATATTTTTAAATAAAGCCCAAATAAGACATTAATAATAAAAATGTAATAATTAAATATTTAATAAGATAAGATTATTAAAAGTCGAATGATTAAAACGCCAATTTTAAAGAGAATCTTGCTAATAAAATGCTAAAATAAATAATGCTAGTCAAAACCTATAAAACCTATAAAATATAATAAACAATTATAAAATAACCACCTTTTAAAGAAATAAAATAACATTTAAAAGTGGGATGTCGCTAATTAAAAGCTAATTTAAAAGGATGTGCTTTTAACTGTTGTTTCAAAATGTTGAGTTGGTCCCTGGTATTTACTTGTAGGGTGTTCCACAGTTTAGGAGCGTAGTGGATCAAAGCAGCTTCACCCTATACAACTATTATGACAACAACTTCCTTTTTGAACCCCAGAGGGGTTAGGACAGTTTAAACTGACATGGTATGATAGTAAGCAGTGTATCCATTTAAGTAATGTAAACCAGAATAATTCCGACTGCAATTAAGTAATGACACTTTAAGTTTCCACTAGACTTTCTAAAGACGAGGAGAAAGAGGTTCTCAGCCCAGAGTTTTTCAACGGCGAGACTTTGGAAAGAGTCTCAAGCTAATATACATTCCTTTGAAATGTTTGTGATGCACAGTGAACCCTAACCTGATGTACTGCATCTCGATGTAGTCTCCATCTGCAACAGGAAGAGGCAAATAGCCCGGCAGAGGCAAAAATAAACACACTTTTACATAATTGCTCTAATTTCCCATAGTTAGCGATAAGATGAATTGCATGCATTATTCTCAGCTGTTGAAGTAACTCTGTCATGATCCTAGTTTTGGTTGATGTGTTCCTGTTTTAAGTATTTACCGTTGTTTTCTGTCTGTTTTTACTTACAGACTTGGTGTGTTTTTTCTGTTATCAGTCTCATTGGTCTTCCCAGCCAATCAAGTCCTTTCCTGTTCTCAGCGGTTTCAAGCCCGTTTGATTGTCTGCCTTATTAGTTTCACCTGTCCGCCATTAGCCCTGCAGCCACCTGACCTTCTGACCACCTGAACTCTATCCGCTCACCAGATCAGTTTGTATTTAATCCTGCCTTTCTGTTCCAATACGTCGGATCCTTGTTTTGTAATGTGAAGTTCTGTAGTCACTTTGCCTGAATTAAGCCTGAAATTTAAGTATTTTCTTTTTAATGTTCCTGTTGCCTGTGGTCTCTTGCATGTGGGTCCAAAAGTTCCAGTTCTACTTGCATTTTTTGTGATGATGAAATGATGAAGTATCAAGACATACCTATATGCAGATGATCAGAAACCCGGACTGTTAATTATGGATTATATTGGACAGGATTATGTTAACAGAACCATTCTCACAGTTGTCATTTAGGTTAAACATTACTTATTTCAAATTAAATATCATGCAACGTGTCTGACTTTTCAGTGGTATTTTCTACTTGATTGGCCTAACAAGGACCACTTCCTGCTGAAAGCTCAAACTTGAAAGAAATTCTGAGATGCACCTAAACCACATTTACTCGCAGCACAAATAAATGAACATTTTAACAAGTTAGAATGAAATGTGAATTATGTAGAATCCTTTAAACTAACAATTTACTCAAGATCAGTACAGCTAGAATCCCATTGTTGTGCTTTGAGGCACTTACCACCAGTGTCCTTCAAAATCCTTACCTTTTCATTATTTGAACAGCCATAACTGTTCTCTAATCTGCTACCTGTGTGAACTATGTCAAAACTTTCAGCAAAGTTTCATTTGAAAGTTAAGGAGAAAAAGAACACTGCAGCATGAAGACAGACTCAAGTGGCTCCCTCTACACAGAAAGAGCATAAAGCTGAAATAATGGTTCATTATCAGTGCGACTCAGCCAGTATAAAATATGCCTGATTTCCACTGTGAATTATACCAGCTTCTGGCAGCTGATTTATCGACTAGGTAGGCTACATTTGTAATAAAGCAGAAGGAATTATTGCTTGGTGTTAATATTGGAGATTTGATTGAAGCGGAAACAGGCTGCGTTGTAAATTAGACAGTATATCACTGTGTTGCAGCCAGGCTTGCTGTTCTGAGAGGCTTGCTCTGATATTAACAGACAATGAGGTTTATACTTTTTAGCATTGATTGGTCATTAGAGAAACCTTATTTTCATTAGCATTCCTTTAACCATGATTTCAAACCTGTCTACGTTATTTTGACTTGTATCGGGCATGGGCTGTTTTTTTCACATTGATAAAATAGTTATTGTTAGAGCCTTTCTGCTACGAGTTTAACAGGTGAAAAGCAATGCACAATTGCTCTTTCTCAATCTGAATACTTACCTTAGTACACTTCATGTTGAGCACTGTCAACACATGCAGATAGCTAGCAACCATTTTTTCAGTTAGCTAAGTGTCTGGACTGAAAATGGTTATAAAGAGCAAGCTTTGTTCTGTCCAAAGGCATAAAAATGGCAAGCAACGATAACGGACTAATAAATATTTCATAATTTGTTTAATCAAAGCAAAATCCAAAGACCAAAACTAAACAGTTGTAGTTGTATTGCCATCATTTTCGGCCACAGTGAGGCCAAGAAACAGACAAAGGGGTAAGTTCCATTCACCGATGAACCAAGGGTGGGTGTAACCTTAGAATATTTTAACCACTCATCTAAGTCTTGGCAAAATATCAAGGATCTTGCATTATTAGAAAGCAGTTGCTTCCTGAAAGTGAGAAAAACCCAAGTAATTACAATATATTTTATCTAAAATCAACAAAGCAAAATGGAAACGAAAATGCTATCATTTGAACTTTCTAAAGGCAAAAATCCTTGAACTGTTTCAGTTCCATCTCAGCTTGGCATTTAATTTTTTTGTTTTTGTTTGACGAATAACGCTAGCTATCTGTAAGGATGTATTGTTTCTCTCTTGCTTAAGTCTTCTGTCTTTCACAAGTCTCCCAACCTTTCTACCTTTCATGATTATTATTAAAGTTGCATATTATAGTGACCATTATGTGTTTCTTCTTCTTCTTCTTCTTCTGCATTATATCCCTCAGGTTAGAGCTCCTATTTTAATGCAAAAATACTACAATACACGCACTTTGAGCAGTCTAACTTACCTAGAACATTCCATATTGAGTATTATTTGTGGAATGTCCTTTCTACTGTAGATATGTATAGTTTTATATATATATTTATTTTATTATGTTTTTACCTTTTCCCACCTTAAAAGATTTTAAGATTTTAATGCCTGAACACACTGCTGCTGTAACCAAATAATTTCCCAATTTGGGATCAATAAAGTATCTATCCATCTATTAATTCATAAGCCCTCTTAGTGACTAGAGAAAAAACTAATTCTGCACTTTGTATTTGCTAATATGACTGCATCCTTCAAGTATTGCAAATGCAGATGATATTTATCGTGTCAATAAACCCATTTCAATAAATTGTAATTGCCTGACGGAGAGAGAGAGTGGAAGGCTAGGAGGGGAGAGAGGACTTGTCACTGTGGCATGGAGAACATTAATTGCCCATGACTCTGACTGTGTCCTCCCTTTAGGCGACTCGCCTGACACTGGCCAATCAATACTCAGTGTTGGCTGATTATAGCAGGAACACCTCTCGTTTTACAGAGGGCTGTGCCTTACCCTGATCAATAGCTTCAGTGAGGGAAAGCTGTCTTTGTGTCTGGCTTTATAATACTCAAAGGGATCATAACAAGTCCTTATGATTACGATTTCAAGAAAAATAGAAATAGAGCGACCAAGTAGAAATCTAGTCAAATATGTTCATTAGACAATTAAATACATTTACATGTCTGACTTTTATGAGTGGTGCTGTACTGAATGCATCAGGAAGTATTATGTATTCACAAATAATTGGTGCAATATAATTCAGCAGCACCATAGCATTCATAGGAGAAAAGTAAGTTTAATAAGGAATGTGTTAAGATGTCCATATGGGTTGAAACATTCTAAATAAAACCTTGAGGAGCTTTTCTACACTACCTTTGGCCACCCCTAAAATTACCAAAGACTCTACACTTCCTGCTTTTAAACAATTAAGGCACTTTGGGTAAAAAAAAAAGCAACTTTGAGAAGTATATATCCTCTATGTTTACTCTTCAACAAAAGAGATGCAGTCCAATTTCCCCCCATTTTCAAATTAAGTATGTTTTGTGAGTTCAATGCGTTCACTGTTTTTAGATGGCGATTTTCTTAGGCTCAAGTCAACAACATGCATTAATGGAAAGATGAGGACGACCTGGGGAACACCAAAATGAGTCAAAAATAGTAAAATTAACCAAAATATTTGAAAAAAGGAAAATAATTATGACCATTTGAGAATTCTGACGGCAAATTAATTCAGGTTCTCAAATCATCACAGTAAAAACAAGGAAAGTGTGTTCTCTCCATACTCTGGATACCTTTATCCACTTTCGAACTTCCACCAGAACACAGCCAGAATAAATCATTTCACTTGTCATTATTTAACATGTTGGTTTATATATTTTAAGAAATATGGATTTTAAAATCAAACTAAAAAGGTCCTTGACACATATTTGGTCTGAGGTTAAGGTCTCCCACTCCCTTTGTGTGCTTGTTGTTCCATTCCTACCGTTGTGAATTGAGTGCTTGCTCTGTCTAGTCTGTCCTCATTGTAGGGCTCCATGGAGGGGAGGAGGTTGTGTGGCTAAGGTTCTAGCTGTTTGGCAACAACTGAAAATGTCTCTATGTACTGCATTTGTATTTACAATCTACATATAATGATGTTATCCTGATGGTCTTTACAGCTATTTGTGATGAACTTCAGACACAAGGCAGTCAGCCGGAGTCAAATGCACGACTCCAGGAGACAGAGACAAAGTATAACAAAATACCTGTGACACGATAACTTGACAAATGCCTGATATGACGTAAATAACTAAAAACATGAAACATGACTAACCATTCAAATTGATAAGTAAATAAGAAACATGACAACACTCACATATTTTACGACACACAACACAATTTTACATAAAGATAAAGAGATAAATGATTAAATGCATTCCAATACTTTCAAAGAAGTCCAAAATCCTTCAGTAGTTCTTCTTATTTCTATGGTTGTTTGGTGTGGTTTTTTAAGCCGACACCCTTTGATACATTGTGGGTCGAAAGTGACCCAAATTAGATTTAATTGTAAATATCTTTGCTATAAATTAGTTAAATTACACAGAATTCCAGGTATTCCCCAATTAACTTGTTTTTGGTAATCACAAATCATTATTTTCATTTTTCCTTTCTTACTTTTTGATTGAAAATCAATTTGGTATCACTACCCTTCTAAGGCACAACATGGGGCCAAAATGACCCGTATTCTTTTCCTATGTTATTTCATGCATGGCTGAGGAAAAAGATTTATTTAATCATTTATTATTCCAAGTATTCATTAAATATCTGGTTTTTGATTGCCATACATCATTATTTTCATTCTCCCTTTCTGAATTTATTAACTAAAATAGTGTTTGTATTACTAGATTAGGTTAACACACATAGCTTAAAAATGACCCATGTATGCCAACATTTAAAAAAGACACTATAATAATAATTTTAATAAAAATAATGATTTTAGCAGTGATTTGGACCAAACATGTATTCACCATGGAACCTTAAATGATCATAGGTCAATAAGGGTCATTTTTGACCCATGTTGTTCCTGAGAAGGGGTTTGCATAGCTTGTGTATCAAAGGGTTAACTGGCTATTTACACTGAAAAACTAAAACAGTAACTTTAATTAAATATATTATGTCAACAGGATCCACATAACTGTTTTAGGTTAGTTGAAAGCAATAATATTAAGTTGAACCTATTTTTTTTTTTATTTAAACGTAATATTATGGCTTTAAACTAACCTAATACAGTTATGTGTAATTTATTTACATAATATATTATTTAAGCCAACGGTTCAGGTTTTTTTCAGTGTACATTCTACTGAATACAACATATAATAAATAATAAATATATATAATAATTAAAATGTTATAACCATTTAAATGCCATTTTGTGTTAATGCACCTACTTTTCGCTGGTGCTACTTATTATTAACTCCCATTAATGATTGCATGAATATGAAGAGCTTTCTTACTATTACAGCATGTTACGCTCTAAAGATGGCTGCATGCATTATATATATTGTCACGACCGTCATGTTTATGTACAGTATGACATAGGTTCCAGCTTACCACATACACTTATTTCCTTCATGCAGACTTTTACCTCCAGGCTCAGTTTGTGACAAGAACAGCCTCTTTTGTCAACTTCAGAAGGCAGGAGGACTACAGGACATGAAGCAGAACGGTAAGACACACACACACACACACACACACACACACACACACACACACACACACACACACACACACACACACACACACCATGCTTGTGCGTGTGTGTGTATTTTCCGTATGGCAAAGGGTTAAGGTCCCAAACAGTAAGAGGATTAGTGACTTGAAAAAGGTAGCCGTCATTTAATTGAAGGCTTACCAGCATCCGGAAAAAGGCTAGCAGTCAAAGTGAAGGTATAACCCAGCCCAGAACATCCTGTTGAGACCACATTTGCCAAAGTCTATGTGTTTCCTTCCGACTGCCTTCCCCGCCTTCTTCTCAACCTCAGAGGCACGCATCACGTTTTATCACTGAGCCTCAGCTTCTTAAAGACGTTTACACGTTTTGCAATTTTTAATCTCTTCAGCTTGCTAAGAAAGATGCCTTCAACTCATATTATTGAAATGCTCTGATCTTTGGGAAACTGCTCTGGCCCCGAATCCCTCTTCCTTTTTCCTGGGAGGAAGCAGGGGCCATGTCAAGAGTTTATGATACATGAGGAGCTGAACACTTTAACTGGGATTGTCACTTTTCAGCCATACAAGCAGAGGCTGCTACTGGGGTCAGTCGCTATTGTTTGGACATTCATTCTTACAGGATGTATGTTGTGCATTACTCCCTTTTTAAAACCAAAATAGAGTTTACAACATTCTTAGAATTACCTAAATCTGGATTACTTCCATTGATAGTAAATATAAAGTTAAAGGCTGTCATTGCTATGACTCCTACTATGGCAGCAGGTGAGGTTAAGGATAGGGAAGGCATGTTTTATTGAGGGTGCTCTGATTAATACATGATGTGTATATTATTTGATTATGGTCCGTAACCTTTTGTTTATTACAGGATGCAATGTAAAGTCGTTGGACATTTCATTCCTCTATTGCTACCCGTAGAAGTTGCCTGCACGTGTCGTTTGGAGAACATCAGTAAATTGTAGATTGTAAACTGTTGCATTTACCAAGTCCATATACAATATGTGGTGCACAATAATATAGAAAACAATCATTCAGGGAAGGCTTAAGTTTATGTAGCATACATTACCCACCATACTCTGCTTACTACCACAACACACTTCTACTAATACTAGTACTACCACTGTTTCAGATCGAATACAGTTAGAATAATGACTTATTGGTAATCTTCTAAGCAAATGTTTGCCGATATAAAAAAAGGCAAATCTGTTTTTATAGGCTAACGTAATGACTTTGATACAGTCCCCTTCCTAAAGAGTACATATTATGCTCATTTTTTTACATATTTACATGCTTTAATGTTCAAAAAGCTCTTTATTTTTCTGATACTGCCTGTGCTGCAGCATCTCTTTTCACCCTCTATCTGAAACCAGAGCCCAGTCTGCTCTGATTGGTTAGCTGGCCGGATCTGTTGTGATTGTTTTACTGCTTAGAGATGTCCCACCCTTTAGCCTATAACATACAATGTGTTGGAGCGAAAATAAGTGCAAGTTTTACAAAGTGATGTCAGTGTTACAGGAGTAAACAAAGGAGTCCAATGGAGGCGTTTCAGACAGGGGAGTGTGTGGGAGAGAAACTACCTCTGGAGGGAACACAGGGATGGACTTCTTAAACCAATTGTAATCTCTGTCACAGTTAGCTCTGTCTTCATGCATAAACTCTGTTCATAAACAAAGTGTTTCACGTTTGTCTTCACGGGAACTTTTGTGAGGAACCATAAAAGATACAACCATCGTGCAAACCGTCAGCACATACACACATATTATAGAAGCATTTGGTTAAATTCTACGGACAAATAGCTGGCTGCTGTATATCCCGCAGCCAGGCTCTTCAGTAATGAAAATTGCAGTGTAGCTGTCTTTATTTACGGCTTGACGGAATCACACAGCTCTCAGATGCTCAGCCAAATGCTCATTGACAGGCCGTTGAATGCAAGGCTGCGCAATCTCCAAACCTGTAATTGTCACCATGATACCAGTGCTGCTTGCTATTGGTATTGATCACACACCGATTGCTTGTGAGAGTAGATTTAGCCAATAGGAATAGACGTTAGCCTTTGACCTTTAACATCAGATCTGACCAACCATTACTTCTGTCTTGTAAGATTAGAGACAATGTTTTATTCATACACATTGTAAAGGAGTGATTGAGTTGGGCAGATAAATGCCATGATTTACTGCTATTAACCCTTAAACACAGACAATCTTGTGTGAGTTTGTGGAGTGCCGTTTTTACAGACAAGCAGATGGCGTGATTGCAGATAGTTTCATAAAATCAGTAAAAATCAGGTATAAGTGTCTTGTTTCGAAACAAGAGGTGCATCAAGTTGTGATACTGAAATGAAACTAAAATGTTACAGTAATACAACAACCACCATGTGATTATGATGAATTGAATATATTGCATGAGATTTTACTCTATTTCAGCAACCATACATAAATGGCATTTATTCCCTTTTCCCCTACAGGATTTGAAGAACAACCACATTACTTAAAAGATGTTGTAAATTTCTTGTCTTGCAGCATAGCTTAGTGTACTGCTAATGTCAATTTTCAGGTAAGTAGCCAGCAGCTAAACACCCTTTTTCCCAGCTCAGTATGGACTTTTGAAACAGACCTCAGAGCAAAGCCTATGAGCTGCTGTATTCTTCCTGATGATACAAATCTATAGATAAGGTAGAAGAACACCAAAAATAGCTTTATAAATCAGGACAGATATGGCAAGTAAAATGTACTTTCTTAAATATAGATAATTAGCTCAAAATGCATTCTATATTAAGAAAACTTTTTTTTCTGGTCCAATCGGGACTAGAAGCAGTGATCATTCGGTCCCTACAGACTGAGCTACTGCCACCCAAGCCCTCCTACTAGAGTCCATTTTCTAGCCGATCTCAGGTCCTGGACACATGCCTGTGTGCCACATCGTCTTAATTCCGCAGCAGAATTGTTTTCACAATACTGATCAGATCATAACTCAGCATGGTACAAACAACTTAATCATCTGGGTGGATTTCATATTAACTTGTTGAGTGTGGACTGTAGGCTTCCACCATTTTTCCAGTCCAAGTCCATTCATTAGTCCACTGCTGGCAAATTATCTTTTCTCAAACTGATACAAATATATATGTCCAGGAATATAGAGGAGGATACACCTGCTTGTTTGTCCAAAGAACCTTACTAGAGTTTTCCAGTCAAGTGGTGCGTTCATCTTCACTAAAATCTTGATGCCAAAAAGGACTGTTCCTAGAGCTTTGGTGTAGACACACTCATACAATATAAAACTCACTGTGTCGCCTGAAGTGCTACATCTGAAATTACAATGCAAGTAGCGATTATTTGTGACAACAACATGATAAAATGGAGTGTATTGTTTTGGGTGAATTGTATTGCTGTGTTCCCATACAAAAACAATATTATTACTTGTATTTGTGGAATGAGGATTAAGATTCGAGACGTTATATGCCTTCATAGCTTGCTAGCTACAAACCTACTTCCTTGAAAACTAGCACCTGAAAATGGCCAAAACATGAAAGAGATGGTAACAGCTGTAAAGGTAGTTGTGAAGGAGGAACATTTATTAAATTAGAGCTTCTAGAAACTTTTCCAACAGAAAATAATATTATGATAGTTAAAAATGTGATATTAATTTAGAGAGTGGGTTGTTTGCTTTTTGATTGCGTACGCATCAAAGTCATAGTGTATTTCTTATATTTCCAATTCAAGGGACATTAAATAAAATGTGACCTCTATTGACTTGAGCGGGAGACTTTTCCTCCAAAAAGGAAAATGGCCATGAAAGCCTGAGTTCTCAGCACCTGGCCAAGTAATCATTAGGTCATCAGTATTGATCAACAACCCTGTCAAGCCCCTGCAGATGTATTAGGGTCATCATGTGCTATGGGGCAGGAAAAATCATATTCATTACACTTTTAGGCTTCAGCTCTGACAGCAGGAGTCTAGAACAAGCCAACTGCCTTCTCCTGGTCCCACTCATGAGATCTCTGATGGTTTCTCCCCACTTTTATATAAAACTTCATTACTTGACAAAGCATAGAGGCGTTCTTATGGCATATAATGACTTGTTATATCTTATAACAATGTCATCTTTTATTTGAATTACAACACTTATATGTGGGATGGAGATAATGTGTGGTCACATGATGTAGACGTTTTTGCCAACATAACTGGGTGTTATTTTAATTGTTCATCAATAAAAAAAATACTTTACAATAAAAGCTACACAGTACACATTGGTGTAGTACAATTTCATCAAGATTGTCTCACAATTAACTGTCTTTTTCAAAAAACGTAGTGGAATGATGAAACAGTATTTTTATTGATGGTTAGGGTTAGGTAGTTAAAGAACATAATACACTAAATGACATAACCACTATAACTTCACAACACAAAGACACGTGTCGACATTATGTTTACTTTGCATGACTTAGTTGAATACTTAATTCCAATTGGTCAATTTGGACTTTTCTGATGTCGTTAACTTTCGCTAACAGCCCGCTGCTGAGGAGAACAGACTGCTGCTGAGGAGGATCAAGCGAGTCTGTGCAGTCATACCAATCCGCAGGACTTGGACAGTTACAGAAAACCTCTGCTGCTGTCATCATTGTAATGCTGTCGCCTTGATTCACATCCTGAATATGGTCAAAAAAAATCTTGTTCCACGTTCTATTGTAACTTCTCCTTCAACTCTAATTACCCATTATAACAGCAGTATCCATAACAGCATTTTATTAATTAGGAATGATTTGAAGGATCACACTGTTTGTTGGTTCAATCCCAACTTTTCCTTTGTTGTTCCTACACCAGTCTTTATAAAGTCATCGTCTTTATTGGCATAAATGGAGCCCTGCACATTTGTACATTTCAGTGGTTTTATGTATGATTCGGTTAAGGTGTGAAAACAGTCCCAAGCGCTTTGTTCTCTTAATTTAACACCTGTGATGAGTTTCTGTCTAGATTTGCAGAATGTGAAGACATGGAATACGCCAGTAACTTAGACTGAAGTATTCAGGGCCAATTTATTGCAATAGCTGAATACTGCTGGTATTGCTTTCTGGCACCGGTTTCAGTTGAATAGCCTATAATGCTTGCCAACAAAAATTGTCAAACTTAAAGATGAACAATCACTGTCATTGCTGTACCTGCCTATGTAGAATGCAGACTAAATTATAGATTAGTATTACAGTACCCCTGCCTTCTGAGAATAGCAATCACATTAAAGTAGTATTTTATTGTCTTTTAAAGGGTTTGCATTATATGTAGATTTTCTTTATTTTGATACATACCTTTTCATCCAAGGTCATTTTGACTCACTTCCCAGAAACAGCTTTTGAGGCCTTCTTTGTAGTACAGAATATTCCTTAGTAAAGTGATCTAAACTGAAGATTTTTGACAGAGAATCTTAATTAAATGTGTAACACCAGATTGGGATGGTGGGACATAATTTTGTGCATGCTACTGTACATATTTTGAGCCAGCCAGGAGTGTAATCAAGAGAATAACCTGGATCAGGCATCAGGAAATTAGAAAAAAAGGAACAAGTTACAGGGCAAAGTAAGTAGAACGAAATGTTGGAGATGCATCATCTTTGTGTGCATTCACCTGGAGTGTAGTGATGACCTCATAGATGAATTGGACCCTGATTTGTTTCAGTTGTTTTTTCAACTACAAATCTACTGTCCTTGGTGAGTTCTCTAAAACAGTCAAATCCAAGTTCCATAGGAATTGTTCCAATAGGGACAAGTGATTTACACACCCTGAAAGAAAAATGTAGGGGATTGCAGCACAAACAGAGTAAACCATGTCTGCCACGCCATACTTTGACTATCATGGTGGTATTTGCCATTTGAACAGCAGTATACCACTCAAGCTTCAGTGGCACAAGCCCTTTTTTTTCTTCTTTTTAACCAATAGTCTGGTGGTATCAATAAATACACAAATTGTTCAAAGTATCTGAGAATAGATCATACTGAAAATTATCTCTTCATTCAATATGCCCAAAAGATTGGCCTGGAAGTACCTACTCATTCAAAGCATTTATGGACATGGAGTTTTATGTAATGTGTGATTGCATTTTTCCATTAAATACACCAAAAATAATACAATTATTATCGTGTTTGTTGACTGTAAATATTGTCATTGATTAGTCAGAATCGCTGGGTGGCTGTGCTAACGTCATCTATGTTACAAGAGAATCTTCACATTATACCATCCTTTATATTGTCAATTAAAACAAAAAAAAGAAATGCAACAACCAATAACTATTTCAACATGTATATGGCCTGACTATGAGCCTCAATCGTTTCATTTTGATTCGTCTTTTATCCATCACGGTAGATGTAGTAGTGTAGACCAAGACTAAATCAGGATTTCTACCTCAAATTCTTTTCAATTGCTGACTGAACTCCTTTCTTTCAAAGTCAGTATTCTCCACCACACTTCTCAAACCTCCCCACCTTTCTTGCTCTTGCTTTATATGAGGTTCTCTCGCCTCCACGAGCTGCCTGTCTTTCTAGTGTCTCCTTCAGACTGCTGCTTTGCATTCTCAGCGACAGCCGATCGATATCCCGCCCTCTGTGTCTGGTCAGCCGGGCGTCATCACTGAAATAACAACCACTCAGCCTGTTTGTATAGAGCAGTCTCTCAATTCGTCCATGGTACTCAGGAAACTCAATGCAAAACAATCATTTACAACAACATGGCCGGCCGAGAGCACTGAGGTGGTGGAACTCATTCTTGTAAGAGCAGACGAATAGAATAGATGTTTGACTGATGTGTAGGTGGCCTTTAAAGCAACTGAGGTATGTTAAATGATTTGGATTGATGGGTTTGGCATGACGTTATATATGCTACAAGAAAACACTGCAGCTGGAAAAGAGACACACTTAGACCCTCCTGGTAGTGCCAGGAGCCCAGCGGGATGGTTGCAGTGTTTCAGCACTTATTATGATAATACAACAACATCCTTCTGATAATGCAACCCAGATGCCAGAGCTCCAAACGCAGGTGCTCAGTGGGCTAGTGTTAATTGCTGCTAATTGATGTAGCAACACGTCAAGTCATATGTGGTCTGTGTGTTACCGTGAGAACAGAGGGGATTTGATGCTAGGACTGTCTAAGATTCTCCAGGAGTTCTGTTGTTGTTGTTGTTTTTTTATTATTATTAATTACATTTACAGACAATTAGAGAAATATGGAACAAAAATTGATAGATGATGTTATATGGTAACTTTTAGGTGTATAATTAATACTCATTGCATTTAACCGTGAAGCCAATCAGTGTGAACTGCTTGCATGATCATTCTGATCGCCATGAATACACTCATTTCAGCATTTGCAAGATTTTTGTGTTTAGAAAAGGTATTAGGGCGTGCTCTGTGAGGTATGTTTTCTTTGTTAGTCCTAACTGCCATAGGATTGAGTGAATAATAAGGCATGGTTTTCTTTCCTTACTTGGCTTTGTCTGACTGTGTTACATATGACAAAGTTACAGAATAGATGCATCAAATCATTTTGTAGAGATAAATCAACAATTAAAAATTCAAGAAATTGACAGGTTGGTACGGAAAGAGGTTTAAAATCAGAATGAGAAGGGTAGTGCTCAGAAATATCCATTGGTGTTTAATAGCACTGTTTTGTTTGATCTCAATGACTTTCACATTTATTTCCTCCTCCTGCAACATGTTCCAGCTCACCTGGCTGCAGGCCTGGGTGCCTTGCTGCAACTTCTTTAAAGAGCTTTAAGGGGTCTTGGTGATAGAGCAGAGCAACAGATGAATAGACTAGCACAGAGTAGAGTAAGGGATAGACGAGTGGGAGGAGGAGGAGTAGAGCTGGACAAGATGAAAGAAACAGCTGTATACAAATGACAGGCTTCCGTACCCCACCACTACCACCATGCACCATGTCTCCCCCCACCTGCGGTGATGTTGCCCTGTGCGGTCATCGAACAGCTTCAAAGAGCCAGGCAGGCGAGACGAGGCGAGCGGGCAGAATCCTCAAAGCGGCAGCCTCCCTCTCCTCCTCCGCTAACACCACGGCCTTAGACACACAAGCACAATCTGCCTCGTCCATGACTTGCATCCTCCTCAGCCCCCGCCGCATGTAAAGAGTCGGGGGAAGAAATAGAGTAGGAGGAGGGGAATGAAGTGACTTTATCACAGCCATATACTCCAGTAGAATTGACAAGCTCTGCTCTGATGTAAGACCAACAAGTGTGTACTGTGTATGCTATTCCTCATTTTATTTCTAATAGTTTGTGAAAAACTCATACAGATAAAATCAATATGATGCCATTTGACAGTCATTGACTTACATTGATATCTCTTCTCCTGCACTGTTAGATCTTTTTTTGGCCATTTTGGTTAGGAAAAACTGACTGAAATCTCAATAATGACATGGAACCACAACCTAATTTTATTTTTGTTTTGGTTGCCTAAGAAAGATATCTTGTTCTCTAGATTTCTAAATGCTCCACTTATTTTTATTAGCTTTTAGCGTTAGCTTTTGTATTACATTTTTTGCTGACTGTCCTTCTGCTGTTGGCTTCTCCACAAGAAGCTTAGCATTGGTTTGTCCAGCTTTTAAGCTATCTTGCTGCTGCTGCCGGAAACAAGGTTGGTAACAGGAAGTTTTCTGGTTGAAAATCCACTCCAGCCAGCAAAGACATGCTAAGAGCTTTGTTGTTTTATCACCACATAGGCCTAGTCAGTTGATCAACTGCGCAAATGAACATGTTTTCAATCAGTTCAGATTAACCTGAGGTAATATGACATTGATCAATGTTGTTACTTTCAAAGTTTGAGTAGTTATAACATGACAGGCTTTTTTCAGAACACATGAGGTTTCATGATGATATACTTTACAGAAATGAATGGAAACAAATACCTGCCTGAAAGACAAGGAAACACCATGTCCCCAAATGTCAAAAAGTAACATTCAAAGCCAATATCAAAAGTCAAGTCAAAGTCCACTTTCAGTTTGTGTGTACAGATAGAGACCGAAAGGCGTTTCCCACAACCAAGAGGATTAACTACACATATGTATATATAGCTACATACATCAGTGGCGGCCCGTCCATTTAGGCAGATGAAGCAATGCTTTACAAAAAAATTCACAAAAGTGAAAAACGTCATGTGGACGTGTTTCTGTTATATTTAACGATTCATTACTTGCTTGTGCTGCTGTGTATTGCATAGACAAACTGACAAAGTAAGCTGTACAAACAGTGGCTCTCACAGGCCAAATTTGGCATTACACAATTAAGCGCCGCTTCAAGATGTTAAGCGTTTGGCTAGCGGTCAATGGGAAGATATGTAATTTTTTTATTGGTCAATTCACCTTTTGAGGCGTTGTCATTAAGCGCCACTTCACCGCTTTGAATCAATTGTGCGCGTCATTGCGCGTTCATGTAAAGATGATTGACAGTAGCCTAGGTCTGACAAATTACAATGTTCATCACCACCAACTCTCTGCCACAGTATGCTGTGTGTCTGTGATAGTGCTTTGCTGTGCTAACGTTTAAAGAGATTACAACATAAACGTCAGATTTTGGAAAAGTCCTTGCATTCAGCAAACTTCAACGACGTGCTCGACAGGATTAACAGGATTGGCTCTAATGAGTAAGACTGAAATTAATACGGAGAAAGTTGGAGGGAGTTGACAGACAAACAGAGAGTTTCATTGTAAGGTAGGCTAAATTCATTCTTTTAACGAGAGCTTGTAAGGGTAACGTTACTGTTAGAAACAAGATACACACTTGCTTCTGTAACATTATAGATCTGATCAACGTTTATTATTTCTTTCAAAATGCTTTAAAATCCATGGATGCTAGACATCCTTCATTGGGTTCAGTTAGCAAGCTAGCTAGCTAGCTAGCTAGCTGGCATTTGACTAATCTAAAACAGAAAGAAAACGTGTTTATAGAAAACGTGCGGCTGAGGTTATTAATTTAGGACTACGGCAAAATGAGGGCCAAATCGTGGTTTTTGGCTGGAGCAGCGCTTTAAACTACCATAAAGTAGGCTAAGTTATAAGATAATGTTCCAATCAACCGATTTCTTTTCAAACGTGACGCTTAGTTGGGTTTTGTTTACTAGTGGCAACGGTTGCTAAGGAAAGAAAAGTGATGCAGGCAGTATCTAAGTGTTTCTGCACTTTGAAACTGTTGGGTGTTTGCAGATAAAAGTGTTAGGATGTTTCACCTTGCAGCAATAATATACCCAAATGTTATTTGTTTAATTGTAATAGTTTGTAAATATCTGAATTGAAGGGGGACATTTCTTCTACTAGTATGAGATTTATTTCTGGTGTTTGACATTTGCTTTGTGGTAGGTCAAGTTCATTCCACTCAAAATAGGTATTCTCCTGTTGTTACTTATTGTTACTTGGCATCTCCCAGTCCTTTAGTTTTTTTTATTGAATAACCCCAGTTGGCAATACATATAATTAATTTTATTAAATCTTTAGTTTGTTTGGGTACTGCTGAGGCAGGAGAACGTAATAGGCTACTGTTTATGTTCCCCAAACCCCAGACAGGGACACAACCTAAGTGAAAATTCCAGTATTTTCCACAGCCATTTGACAATTATCAGTAGCAGCATGGTCATGTAATGCTTGAATGCAGTAATATGTGATACCTTCAATCTGTTGAAAGTTAATCTCGTAATTTTTAAGTCTCAATTTGTTTCTCCAAAATTCACCACAAGTCACCATTTAAGGGTTTCATTTTCAAAAATGTCCTACGGTAGGGCATGTCCCCTGTCCGCAACTTTGTGCTTCATACTTTATTTTAACCACCAGCCGCCACTGACATACACACACACTCGTATACCCACTTACATATGTATATATACATATATATATATATGTATATATACACACACACACATCCATAATCAACATTGGTGGAGATTTAAACATCTACAGGAGGATATTAAGATTGCTCAGATGGACTGGAAATTTGATTTTAGCTTGAAAAGACAGCTAAAAAATGTGGATGTTGTGAGATGAATTTCCCTAATTTGAAAACTGTTATTAATACACAACTTGAAATGGTATGATTTTGATGATTTCAAATAAAGATGCATAACATATGTACCATGTAGGCCTACCAATTCTAGAATTGTTAAATAATGTCTCAAGAGATCCTAAATAAAACCTTTGTAGGAAAACTTCTTCATAAAAACATTCCAACTATTATTATCTGTGTTGAATAATCCAAAACTCAATATTAAGACACCTTTTGTCTCCAATGCCTGGCGTTGGTATTGGTGACAGAAAATAGAAAGAGACTAACGAAGAACAAATGGCAATTTTGCTGTGAAACAAACCAACATACACCCTACCCTTCCCCTCCACTATACCTAACCATCATGATCAAGAATGACAGTTCTTGGGTGAAGGCCAGGGCATTTATACCACAGACATGTGATGGATATGGACACCCACAGAAAGGAGAAAAACAGCAAAGTAACCAATGATGTTGTTTCTTTATTTTATTGTAATTATTCATTACTGGACACATCATGATCCCATCCTCTTCTTTGCTATACATTTTTTCAGCCTGGCTGAAGGAGGAGAAGAAGGTGTTTTGATTTGCGGCTGTCAAACACACAAACTCTGCACACATGCATGAGCACACGTGAACACCAACCTCTCACTTGCTCAGTCCCGCCCTTTATTGGCCTGGGCTGGTAAAAAAGAGCGGGTGTGTGAGAATCTCATTACTGCAACACAAAGCAGAATTTCCTTTGAGGATTGGTGTGTGTTTGAAGGAGAGAGAAAGAGTGAGACAGTTATTGTGTATGCAAAAGTGAAATAGAGCAAAAGTGTGCAAGTGCGGGCATGGCTATCTCACTGTGTGTGTGTATATATATGTGTGTGTGTGTGTGTAAGGCAAGCTCAATCAGCAGCAGGCTGATGGGGAGGGAGACTGAGGCAGCTGGGGCCTCCTGCCCAGGCCTTCAATTTCCCTCCCAGTCCAGCCACTGGAGTGTGTAATTACTATGGGGCCGGCCTGGGGGCTGGCATGGAAGTGCAAAAGCACACACACACAAACATACACACACATCATCCCTCAGTATCCACCCTACCGCATCCACTACTACCCCCCAAGTCACACACCTCCCACTAATAGCCCCCACACACCCATGATCTCCACTCTCTCACACACACACACACACACACACACACACACACACACACACACACACACACACACACACACACACACACACACACACACACAGAGAGTTAAGAAACATGTCAGCCTCCCTCCCCTGGACTGTAGTTCATCCTGATACCCTGTGTTGCCCTGGGGTGGCTGAGCATCTATGATCCGCGACTGAGAGCACACTATGAAAACCCTCTCAGCTCTCACTTCACAGGAAGTATCCACTCTGCCACCATGACACAAAGTATAGATTTCTTTTTAAAGTTATAATCCTAAATAAAGTTGTAGTCTTATGTTGTTTTTAAAATGCTTGTATTTTTTTATTGTATATTTTATGGACATTGTTATGTTAATTGTTATGTTATTATATATGATATAATGTCTTATTCATTTTAATTTGTCTTATTATTATACATGTTTACTTCTTGTGTGTACACAAATATTTTATTTATTTTATTGTATTCTAAAATGGAGCAACTCTCACAAAACCCTGTGACAAAATGATACTGATAAAATATTATAATGCATCACCAAAATGATTATTAATATATGTGACTATGAATGCAAACTGAACATTCAAACATTTAAAGGGCAAATCACAGGTTGACTTTATCATGAAGCAGTTGCAGGAAGTTCCGTTTTTGTCAGTGACCGTGACACTGACTGCTATTGTTCATCAAAAGCCACACACTTCCAACTTCTCAATGAGGTAACTTCCAATTTCAATGTTCGCAGTCCCAAATTTAGAGCACAATTATTCACACAACTATAAAAATGAGGCCAATTATTTCCTACATTTTTTTTTATTAAAGTGGCATTACTTTGCTTTCTCTTTTATTGAGCATTTTTGTGGGACACTTTGGGTTTGAGTAGGAACCATCACTCTTTTATTTGATTATTATTGGGGTTTAATACAACAATATGCAATTGATTAAAATGAATGGATAGTGTATGATTAAAGTTAACAAGGAAACCAGGCAATATGGGCTATCTCTCAAACGTTAACATTAGCTTTTTTTAGTCTTTAAAATGTAAGGGTAGGATGGAAATTATTCTCCTCTGTGCTGCTCGACACAATGCTCAACCTTTTTGTTATTGTTATTTCTTCCAGTTTGCCCCTATTGATTATGGAGTTTCTTTTGGGAAGTTGTTCCCTTTGTACTGCAATGGTCTGAGGAGAGATTGGTGTATGCTTTACATTCTGTAAAGCCCCTGAGACAATTATGTACTTCCTTATATTGGGCAATATGAATAATATTTGTTTTGATATTCGGGGAACAAACCTACACTACTCATTTATATTTGCTGAGCAGATGATAAGGGCCCATATTTAATTTTACTGTTGGGATGACGATAAATATAAATATTTCTCTAGATCAATTCATGAATGGGACACTGGATTTGCCATCAAAAGTACTGCTGTTGGAGGAAGGAATAATCTGTTTATATTACTAAAGCAATCTATATATTAATTCCAAATTATTTTATTGAAGTACAAATGATTGTATTGCTTGCACTAAGAAAAATAGTTCCCTAGATTCTACTGAGGAGCAATCTAACTCTGTAGCCTTCTTAAGTTAGCAATTTGCACTATGTCAAATTCTAAGAGGTGTTGACACATCCCAGCACTAAGTGCTGTGTAGCTGTCAGTTGAGAAGTTCTTCCTTTTATAGGCATTTTAAACAGAGGCATTAAATGATGCCGTTCCTGGTTGTGATTTTCCGTTCACATTTCCTTTTTTTTTTTCAATTAACCAGTCTTCAACCTCTGCCAGAGCCCATACCCTGTTGCCTTTAGAGTTTACTTCCTGTCTGTTTTCTTCATTTTGCCAATCTTCTGTTCTATCTAACTCTTTGTGTCTTTTAACCTCTTACTTTTTCTGTACTGTTTTCTTGTTTATGTTCTCCATTTTATTTTTTAGGACAGTTCATGATGAATTTCCAAAGTGTTATGCTCGCCTAAAATATAAAAATCAATGTTTAAAAAAATATGCCAAGACATTTCGAGTAATAGAAAGCAAACATGGCCTTGTTGATTATCTACCAAACTACTTTTTTGTGGATTGAATGTGGTCCTATGATCAGAACATCCTTAGCAACAGTCTGTTATACCTAGCAGCAGTTTGTTATACAGAAATAACAGACTGTAGAATGTTGAAATTGACCAATCAGAATCAAGTATTCAACTGGGCTGTGAAATGAGTCTTTAATATGTCTAAGAATTTACAGCATGCGGTTTGACTCATTTTAAGTGTTCCAGATATTTCCAATTTCCAAACGGGATTTGGAAATTTAATGCATCTGTATAATTAAATGTTCCTTTGATGTTAATAATCCAGATACAGAGAAAAAAACTGTTCCTATCATTAGGATACCATATTGAGAGCATTGTGCTGTCTTGGCTGTCTGAGTGGTTTCTCTAGTTGCTTGTGTGAAGCTACAGTTTCTAAACCTGTGGGTGGGATGTGTGCACTTGTTTCAGCCGCTCATCACAACAGGCAGACTTGAGAGAAGCTGCTTGATTTAGGCATGTTTTAATAGGACACACACTTCTGCCTGACAGCATCTAACAGAGGCCCTGCGAGATTTTGTTCATCTTTCTATGCTCTTACCCCTTGTGTGCGTGCGCGTGTGTGTTGTCGTCCATGTCCTCCTCAGCGCAGCGGCAACACACGCACACACTCATTGGTGGGCCCTAGGACAGGCAGACAATTAAACAGGTCAGCATGGGGTAACCTCTGCTAGCCTGTGGGGGGCGGTAGACAAGCAGCTGGAGGTAGCAGGACAGGCGAGAACAGCAACACCTCCGACGGACTTGCTCTCTGTTTCACATGCACTGAGGGACACACACACTCACACATCCCACACACACTCGTACAACCCCATGCATTTACCCAGCAGGAGAGAAAGATGATAAAGAAGTTACAGAGTGGAGGATAAGGACCATTTCTGGACACTGACCTCCACTCTGAAGCTCAGCAATTACACAAAGACATTATGAAATGACAGGAAACTTAAGAAATAATAATAATTTCCTCTCATTTCCTCTCTCCTCCTGCCATTTCCCCCCCAAAGGTTAACTCTTATTGCAACAAAATTCTCCTTGATGAATGAACTGAACCTTCCCTTTGATGTACATACTCAAATTGATTTCTTAATAATGCAGGGACATGAAATATAAATCTAACTATATTTCACTGTACTCTCCTGTTCTCTAACTGCTCTTGCAGAATATTAAATATTTTACATCATTCTCTTAATTTCTTGAACTGAGTGTATTATTCCTCTGCAGAGATGTTACTACGATTAAGAAAACAGGTGCCTCACAGTGTCTGAACAAACTTCATTCTTGGATCTTGAGTGATAGAAGCAGATTAAAGCCTTTCTCTGTTTGTGTGGTAACTGATTGCTGAGGCAATGCTATTTTTGTTTGTTATTGCAGCTGAGGCGGAATTACCTCGATTTTGTACATAATAGTCAATTAAATTAACTGTGAAAGGCTATTTATTTTAACCCGGGGATACTTTTTTCTTCTCTTTTTCTCTCCTCTCATAGATGTTGTAAGGGAAAAAAAGGCATCAGGAGAGGAGAAATTGGCAGGAGAACAAAGAAGGAGGATATAGTGGAAGCTTCATAGCTGGAGTCATACTGCCATCAGGTGGACGAAGGAAAACCATGCAGTCTCAGAATACGTGTTAAAGCTAGATTGTCCCCTGCACAGTCTCACTCTAACATTTTATCTAAGAATATTATCAATGTTTCGATCAGATCCATCAGATTTTGTGTTAACTAGCTTTCATTTAGTTAACTTTCGTGTTTCAATAATTTAAAGTTATGCTTTTGCAGCACCATTCTCTGACAACAGTGTAAGACAACTTGTCTGCCAGGATTTAGCAAACAACCTTTTGTGTTGATATGTTAAATAACAAATAAAAATAATAATTTGATGAATGGTAGTAAGGGTTCCTTCACATTGTGCAGCGTATCAGGTGTTTAAGAGCAAAAAAAAAAAAAAGATTTCTGCCTAACTCAACATTTCAAGTCAGTTTCAGCTAAGTTTTCTGGCTGTGGCTCAGTCAGTAAGTGCTTGGACTGGGAATCGTAGTGTTGTCGGTTGAAGTCCCTGGACAGACCTAGATTTTGGAGTGTGGACTGGTACTTCGAGAGGTCCACATCAACCTCCTGGGCCCTGCCGTGGTGCCCTTGAGCAAGGCACCAGACCCCTGTTAGTTGTATTTTGTGCCTCTTCCTTTGACATGTTTCCATGCTTTAATGTTAAAAAAAAGGTCTTTATTTTTCTCATACTGCCTGTGCCAAAGTTTTTACATGCACAAAAACCTATATAGCACACTACGGGAGAGGGGAAACTACAAAAAGCATAATAGGGCCCCTTTAATACATCGGATATATCCGAACAGTAGCACATTAATTAATACTAATTTGCCTAATTATACTATTGGTAAATTCCAATGGTGGGATTGTTTCAGACACTTTAGATCTTTACAAATACAAACTTAATGACATTCTCAACAACATTAAGGTTAACCAAATGTATATCTGCATGTTGCCATTTAAATGCTTAAATGTTTTTGTTTTTTTTCTATCACATGGTTGTAAGGTGTAAATGGGGTGTAAAATAATACACAACACAATAATGTTTGTTGGCACGGCTCTGTACAAAGTAGATTTATCATATTACAGATGCATTTGAACACCCGTTGGCATCCAAATGGAAACAAATAGACAGAAAACACAATGTAGAACAAGAAATATAAAGGATTACACACACACAAGAGCACACAATGCACTCAGTTGAAATGTGTTTGACGGTAAGACAGAGAATCATTGTAAATGCGATTTAGAGCAAATGATGTGTTGGGGGAAGTAAACAATGCCAGTTGTTGTGATCGACTGCAGAATACTTTCCGTCTCATTGACTCTGAATAATTTTTCACATCAAGTCAAAAGTAATTGCATCACAAGAACTCATGTTGAATGGTTTGATGTGTTTGTAAGTGTGTGGAGCAAGATAAGTGTTCATATTGGTCAGTGATTTCATCCCCAATAGTGAGGAATGGTGTCATGGAGTTAAGTGTCTTTGATTATGTGTACCAAGCGTGTTGCATCTAGCGTCTTTTATTCATGTGCTGTAGCTGTCATTGACTCCTAATATACAATCTACCGAAAATGTTCTCAAAGTGTGGCTACACCCTAGCCATACCCTAGCCCTAAACCTTGAGTTGGGGTTTCTTTTAAATGTATTGTTGGTAAAAGGTAACAAAGGTGGGGCAAGGGTTTTCTAGGTGATCGGCAAGTATACTTGGGTTCAAAAGTTAATCAACTTTTGAACCAAACTCACCTATCTTCCATTTGGGAAGTATATGCTCGCTTTAGGTAAGGCTGTTTTGGCAAGTTGTGAAGATCCCTGAGCTGTGTTATAGTTTGTAAGGTATTGTGGTCCATTGATACCAATGGAAAGGATAACAGTTTAGACCCTAGGGCATGGGATGTGTATTTTAAATAGTTCTAATAAGTTTCAGGATTTGGCCCTGGCTAGCTGTCAATTTGGATGTTTTGGTTTCTCGGAAAGGTTGGGATTCTGGAATGGTTGGAGTCTCCTAATATCCGGATTAGTTGAGTACCTGTCATGCACCAGTCCTGTAAATTGGATTTGACCAGATGGCACTTGGCTCTAAATGTAGCTTGAGGGAAGGAGATGTTAAGGTTTGGGTAAGGGGAGTGTAAGGATTAGGGTTTATGATGGTTTTGTAGTGTTGTCATAGAATGGTGTTTATATGTATGCAGTTGATGGTGCTGCTATGTATGTATTTTGGTGAGTGTATGTATGTGTGAATGCGTAAATGAATTATGTAGGCCTATGTCTGTTGACTTGCCTGGTCATGCCTGGTGTAAGTGTTAGCTGCAAGGGCCCTTTCTATTTGGTGTTGGTGGTTTATAGCTTGAATTAGCTTAAAGTATTGCTTACTGAGGTGTCCAGTTTATAGATTTGGTGGGTGAATCAATGGACCAAAAAGCTGTGTATTATTGGATGTAATTCTATTTGTGGTGAGACTATGCTGTATTGTAGTGGATGAGTGTATTAGGTAACATGAGTGGCTGTGTAGTTCTTTTGAGCTTGGTGGTGGTATGTGATTTGTGCCTGTTCCTGAGGTTTTGTTTTTATAAAGACAGTATTCATTGTTTAGGGTCCCTTACCTGTCTCACGTGGACGTTGTCCCCTCTGTGTCTGGTCTGAGGACAGTGGATCTGGTGTCTCTCAGGTGACTTGTTTCAGGTTAGGGTGTTCTTATATGTTGCGATGAGCCTGCGTGAAAAACTCAAGCAGAAGTCTGGATGGTAAAAGTTAGATCATTCAGGTAGAGAGAAAGGCTCTTCTTATTTACAAATAAATTGGTTAAAAAGTAAAAAACAACTATAGTTCCAAGAAAGACAAATATAATAAGTTGTATAAGTTGTTCTATAGGATGAATCCCTGATGTTTTGCTAATTTTGCAGTTTTTTCAGAAAGACAGGTGAGGTGGTACGGGGTTTCTTTTTTTATGCATTGATATACGAGTTAGGGGATAGTTTTAGGGTTAGATGTAGGGATGAAACAGAAACATAGACAGGGATAAAGACAGGGACAATAAAGGTTAACATAAACATTTGACACTGTTAATTCACATTTATTGTTCCAAAATAGTTTTGAGGTACGAAAAGTACTCACTTTGCAGAACAGAGCAATATAATAGTGGTTATAGTTACCCATTATTAAATGAGGTTTCGTTATTTTTGGGAGCTGTAAGATGTAGTTTGTGAGAGCTTTTTCTTTTTTTTCAAACAAAGTTCTGCAGTCACTTTTCTATTTGCTGGTTTAAGAAAAAAAGCAATTGAAATAGTGTAACAAATTAATTACAATACAGAAGAAAGTAAAACAAATATTTATACAAACAATAATCTTATTATAATATTTAGTATAATAAAGTAAAATAATAAATGAATATAAAATAACAATGATTGTGGACACTGACATTTTCGGTAAAAACATCCCTTGGTACATTGTAATTATTATATTGCTTATTGTTATTTGTAAGAAATGTGAGATGCTTGTTTCATTTGTCAAATGATAAGACTATGTGATGAAGGCACTAGTCCCGCCCTAACTGTCTGCTGATTGGTGTGAAGAAAAGGTTTCTGTGATCGGATTGGCTTCCAGTAACAACACAGTTCCGCAAATCCACTCTGTTTTTGTTTTGACACCGTTATTGTAACGAGCTCTTCACACAAGTCCATAAGCAAGGACACAGTCGTCACCCTACACTACGGTTTGTAACTATATTTACTTGACAATACAGTCTTACAATACTCTACACATGCATGTCCTCTTTTAAGGTTCCGGTGGTGTCGTTGTATCACTACACAAGACTTTCATAAGCTAATGCTAATGCTTGCTAAGTTAGCTACACGGTTCTTATCAGACGATATAACGCTACCGTTAGACAATTTATGAGTCGACTTGACAGTTGGCAAGCATTGCAGGTATGAGCCTTTTCTTTGCATGTGTGTGAGGCATACATTCAATAAAAACATGCCTACGATAATATAGGCTATGATACCCAAGCCTAACAGTATGGTAGGCTATACAATAAGCCATATGTTTTATAGCTTATCACTTTTTACTCAAGTATGTTCACTCAAGTAAAAAAAAAAACAGTATAGCTTTAGACAACAATATAAGATATGTGCTTCTTATTCTTGCTGCACTTGATGTTGATATCATCAATATGATAAAGTTGAGTCTGTTTTTTTCTGTAACATTACTGGTGTTCAAGCATCCTTATCAATATGTATTTGTCATACTTTTAGCTAAGTTACTTTCTGAAACGATTATTTGGGCGACAGCACATTGCTTGAAACGTTTAATTCATTAAGTGTTTAATTTATTTATCAGCAAAAATACTAACATCCTCTGGTTCCTCTGGCTTTTCTTAGATCATTATAATTGTGAAAATAACTTCTACCTCTCTTTCACATGTTCTTCTATTTGCATGCATAAGAGAAACAGTGTGTGCTGTACAAGTTAGTTCCAGGGCAAATACATAATTACTTCTATTCTATTTTGGTGTGACAATAAAATGTGTTTTTCTATCTTTTCAGGTAAAAAAAACAAGGGTGACGAAATGGCGTCGGACTCCCCATGCAGACCTAGTCGCTGTGCTGGAGGGGTTCTGGTGCGAGCACAAGCTGCTACGTAAGGACAGACATCAGCAATATTTATTTTATTAGGAAAAAATCCTGTCTTTCCATCCGTGTCTGTTGTGTGAGCACCAGGAATAAGGAACAGTCTGCTTAAAGAAGTTTGATGTTGAAAAATTAAGTGTTATCTTTACCATCTTTTTCTAAATGATCACTTATGTTTCCTCACTTATGTTTACTTGTTTGATAATGTAAATCCACTACGTGAAGTATCTATATGCATATAAATACATCTACACAGGTTTATGGAACTGACATTTTGCTGGGCTGTCAATCTAAACGTGTTTTTTTTCTGTCACAGGGAACAGTCTTACATGGAAAGTGTGGTGACCTTCCTGCAGGATGTGGTACCCCAGGTAACTTTTTGTCTTTTTTTTTTCACAAAAGCTGTTTCTAGTTTTTTATCCCGATATCCCAGTACTGTCTGATCTCAATTGGTACAGCCCAACTTTGGTTTCTTGTTATGGTCATACCAGAAACATGAGAAATGAAGTATACTCAACAAGGTCTGTATGCATACCAAGAAACGCTTCACTTTTCTTGTCTGCTGTTTATAAACACTGTAACACCAAATTTTGAGCAATTGTGCCAGAAAACCCTTCCCTTAAAACGTATGCTATATTTTAAAAATGACAGACAGTATTAAAAAACACATTAGGTAAAGAGTGGAAACATAGAAAAAATCATTTGAAAGTATAGTTCAGTAAAGATTAAGTTTAGATCATCACATGAATATTTTTTTTTTTGAAAGAAACGTTATAGGAATTTAGTTTATTACTTTACCTTAATGATATGTGATTTAAAACAGCAATATAAGATCTGATGCATACCTGAGCCTGCAGCAACAAATACATATATATATATATATATATATATATATATATATATATATATATATGTATACCCTTTGCTTTTCTGCAAGAGTTCTACCTAATTGTAATACTTTTTGCTGCTATACTGAATTGAGTTAGATCATTTGTATTATTAATGTTATGTACATTTGTCATACTGACCTGTTATCTCATCTGTCTTCCAAACTGCAGGCATATACTGGAGCTCCGCCCACTGATGAAAAAGAGAAAATCATTTGGGTTCGATTTGAGAAAGCTGACATCAATGGTAAGTTTGGAACCCTCTGACAACATCCAATTAGTTTGTTCGAGTATTAAAAAAGAGACTGGATGGGGTTCTTAAGTTAAAGTTACTACAGGGAATCTTAAACTGGTGAGGAAACAGTTGTAATGTTATTTTTTTATTTTGTTCTAGTGTAGTTTTTGCTTTTGCTTTTGCAAAGATAACGTGGTCTAAAACACCCCAAACCCTTTTCGATTTGAAAGAGTTGGTGCTGACAGTCTCTACAGCAACTCAAAGCGAACCGTCCATGTTTCCTGAAAATAAAATAAATGGGCAACGTATCTTGTATGTGGCAACAATGCAGCTCTGACTTTGTAACAGCTTTACTGGAGTTTTATCTCAGTGTGGAAGTGAGCTGCTCCATGTGTACCTCCAGTCTGAAGGCGCCCGTGCTTGAAGCTCACCCATCCATGATCTCCGCCTTTTTTTGTTTCCCAACTTAACAACAATGACGTTTTCTGACAGCATCTTGCACAGTTAGAATCCAATCTTTGTAACAACATCTGCCATCATTCAGAAGAATACACGCCTTTCAGAGTACTCAAAATGACACCTGGCATAATTCCTTTTACAGTAGGTTGCTCCAGGAACACATTTTGCCATGTTTACACACACTCTCGCAGATGGTAATGGAGATTATTAAAACATACTTTTTTGAAATTGTTTAACCATTTGTTTGTTTATTATAGTCCTGGATGATTCAAGCATCTGCTAATTACACCATTTCTTTCTGCACAGACACCTCCCGCAATCCAGAGTTTATGGAGATGCACAGTGGTACTACTGACCCTCCTCTCTGCCTCATGATTGGCTACACTGACGGGATGCAGGTCTGGAGCGTATCTGTAAGTCACTCACCTAAGTTTCATTTTTTCAAACTGGAGCTTTTTATGCCATAACTTTTGATTTCAAGCTCAAATTCAGATGGATATGTGAAACAGTCAGTCAGTTTGCTTTCTCTATATCAATGTTTTGCCATAGCTATACTAAAACAAGACAAAAACAGTAAGTATAGTTCCAGAAATTACTCTCATCGTGCCATCAATAAACTATGCCAAAAACAGGCCTGTGTAGGACTGGTAAAACTTATATTTACTCCTCATAGATGTTACAGAAGTTTTTTTTACTCGAAAGACAGTCTTTACAATTGATTGGTTAATGGGACATTGTGTAAATATTATGTCCTTAATGAGGTCAAAAGTCGAACCCATGTCAAAGTATGTCCACTGCCCAGACACATAGCTTAAATCACTAACAAACTGCCATTAAAGAAACCCAATTCCTTACTACTTCATATTCTACCAGTTATAAAGTTTTGTATACATAAAAGTGTATCTTAAAGTATCTTGTGTTGAAGAAAAAAGCAAAAAGTAAATTGAACAAAACTCAATTGTTTTACTGTAATAGCATTGAACTGGAAAAGTGCCTTTAAGAGTCACATCTTTTAAGAAAATCTATTCAGACAAAGTAGATCATTTTATAGTAGTTTCATCCCTAAAAGTGGATATTACAGTACCTGTGAGAGAATTAAAAGAAATAGGAAAATATGTACCTCTTTGTGTAGTGGAGTTTATCAGTTCGACCAACCCCACTGACTGATCTACAAATCAGCTACTCTGATCTACCGGATGTCACCTGCCATTGAACAGGTTTATTTTTATTTTTCTCCCGCATATCTAGGATGTGTGCTATAACTTAACCATGTCACTAGTTTACACATGACAAATATACATTTTCCATGCTGCAGTCAAAGCATTTTCTTGAGGTGTTCTCAAATGAAACACAACAACTTAAATCTGTTTTGAGGCATTAGTGTATGGTAATGTACATGATGGCTTTTTTCAAAGGATTGTATAGCGGTGCTTATGACTATAATTATTGTGGGCATGCCATAGGGACTTGGTGGTTCTTCTTCTTCTTCTTCTTCTTCTTCTTCTTCTTCTTCTTCTTCTTCTTCTTCTTCTTCTTCTTCTTCTTCTTCTTCTTCTTCTACTTCTATTAGAGATGGTAAATTAAATGATTTGTACTGAGGGAAACTTACATTTTTTTTATCATTCAAACAAACAAACAAACTTTATTGTAGCACTCAAGTTATTTACACATGACTGAGTGAAACCAACATTTGCTAAATGATAAGGCTTAACAATGAAATATGCTGATAAGGGGTACCTAAAACAAATCATTTCATATTCAACAGTAATCAATGCTTCACCTCTGTTTGGTCTGCCTCTTTTCCCTGTTCAAATTCAACACTGTGTTGTAGTACATGTATATTCCACTAGGTGGCGTCGTTGACCATGTAACAGAGACAATTAGGTTCCAACAGTAGCGCTTACCCTTTGGCCAGAGCTGTAAAATATTTCAAGATCTAAAGGTTGTAGAGAAAACAAAAGATGAGTGAAGATGCACATAATGAAGATTTGGTGTGTAGTGGGCAGCGATTGTTAGGTTATACATCTATCATTGACAGCAAGTGCAGCCAATCAAAAGGCTTTTTTTAGGCTTAATGGGAATGAAAAAATAAGTGAGTTTGACAATTTTGTAGTAGTCATTTCGCTTCAGTGTTGAGCAACTTCATATATATATACATATATATATGTATATAGTTTTACCAAATCAACGCATTAAATTAATTCAAATCAAGGCTTAAAAAATGATGTAATGTTTATGTTAATTCATTAATGTACCGGTGTTACAAAGTTGCTGCAGGTTAATACTATGTAGACAAAAAGCTAAAATGTCTGTGATGCAGTTAGTCATGAATATATCAGAAAAATGTTCATGAATCATAATTGTAAAGATAACTAATAAAAAAAAACACAAGAAGATAAGATAAAACAGCTCATGCAAGTGTTGCTTGTTACAGAGAAAGACTCAGTTCAGAGATAATCAGAACACATTTGGGGATGACCTCGCCATTGTGTGTCTAAGCGACCCAAGCGGTTGGAATATAGATAGTTCTCATCCTTTCCTAGAAAAAATACAAGCTAGATCTGAAGTTTATGTCAACAATGCTACCTAATAAACACAACAGAAAAGGAAAAAGGTAGTCATAAGGCCAGAGACGGGCAGAGTGGGTCAATTCATCAACGGGGAATAATTGCTCAGGGAATGAAATGTCCGTCCCCTGGCCTTGAGCAATATAGCTGAATAGTCCTGGTCTTTGTGAAACTCAAGAAGCAGTGGCATGAGCGCATCCCACCCTGGCGCTGCACTGTAATACTCTCTGTAACTGTTCTCTTTGGTTACTGTTTTGAAATACATATTTCAATTCAAGAAGGGTATCGTGACTGGGTCAATGTAAAACCTCAAAACTCTCCAAGCAAATTACTTTCTCCACATATATCCTATCCGCAACAGAGGCCCTTATCAGTGTAACCATAACCTTGTGAACGTCCACAGTCTGTGTGTTAAAGGACACTCTTACTTTATCTGTGAACATACACGATAGACACTCTGACGTGAGCTCCTGTGCTAATTCTGTTTTTTTTTTGTTGCAGTTATAGAGTTGTGCATGAATGAGTCCTAAACCCGAGAATGAGTTAGCATTTGAGAACTTCCCATTTCCCAAGTCACAAAGTCAATGGTTTTATGAACAGGTTTTTGCTCAGAAGCCTGAAATAACTTCTATGGTTAGCACCAGTTTCCAATATTTTTCCGGTTTGTTCTACGACATCAAATATGTTAGTAAACAAACGCTGGTGAATTTCTGAAGCTTTTACATGTCCTTCAATCGGTGAATAATGAAACTATGTCATCAAGCCGAACACAAGTCCGCCTTTAGCTTAGCGGTGTAGTTTGTTTATAGAAATACGTTAGCTTTTTTTACTTTTGCATTTACCTTTTTAGAAAAGTTTGGTTCATTTGTGAGATTATCCTGCTGAACAAAAGCTTTACGTTTGAAATGTGTCTTTAGGGTGACTAACAAAAATCTGTCCAGGGACTACAGATGAAAAATATCCTCTTGGCTAACTCTGGAACATTTACAGAAATGTTGATTAATGTGCTCTGTCCCTGTTAAATATGTAAGTAAGTGTCAGAAGTGGCCACAGATGTTAAGTTCTGCCATTTTCAAAACTCCAATGAAACAATCCTATTGCCCTTGTCGAGGGATCCCCGGCAAGGCTTACTTCCAGGCTGGCCTTCAAAATGATGTCATCTTTGCACAACTCTATATTGGTCAAGCAAAGGATAAAAGCTGTTTTAGCCGCAGTACTCACACCCAGTAAAAATAGAAGCTTGGTAAGGCTCTTCTGCCTTTCACTTTAATTTGAAGACCAATTCTGATTCACACAGTGCAGCAAAGCATGTTATCACACGCTTTCCTCCGTCATTGTTTTTCTTTCAGTTTTCAAAGTTTATGGGATGTTCCTGGATTGTGTTTTTTTTGCAGGGTTTTAAGTAAGCACTGAAGGTGCCTCAGTCTCTAGCTCTTGAGTGGTTGTGAAGTGTTTGTGACATCTGCTAAACCAACACCCTCAGTAATGGCCTGGCAGGCCTATGACCATACACGTGTACACACACACTTTCACACACTTGTGAGAGAGCGACTTCAGACTAGTTGTATGGATGTTGACAGAGCTGTTAAGGCGATGAAGATTAGTGCCGCCTAACACTGAAGAGGTGTCATCCAGATACTGATAAAAGGCAGACGACTAGTTGTCTGTCTGCATACGTGTTGAGATAATATACCTGCTTGGATGAAAAATTGTACGCAGTTTTTGTATTATAGCTACCAAACTGTAAGTTTTATGCTAGCAATGCATTAATACGACTGTCCGTTTCATCCCAAACTAAGTTCTTCACTGTTTTCTTCAGTTATTTCAAAACAACAGTTTCTTTTTAATTGACAGAACCTCAGAACAAAATGGGTAATTTCAGCGTACTATTAGCCAATAGATTGCTATCTTTATTTTCTTTAAAGATTGTGAAAAGGTTGGGATTCTGCTGTAATAATGGGAAGTAACTCACAGCTAAGACCTCCTTACAGTGATGTCATCCAAATTTGAACCTTTTCTTGAGTTATACACTATTTTATTTGCCGCTCTTACTTGCCTCACATCTTTTCTTTAGTTACACACAGGTTTGCTATTTCAGAGTGTTATAGTGATAACATTTTAACAGAAAAGAAGGAATATTTGACGTTGGTTATGAAATTGTGAAAAGTATTTCAAATATGCATCTTGCTCTCATCCGCAAGACAGTTTTTTTTTATTTTGCAATGACTGCAGTGTTAAATTAAAACCCAATTTTAATTTAATGATAAATAATACTTATTCGTCCTGTAACCCACTTTCCTTTTAATTCCATAAAAAAAACTATTTTTAGGAAGTTCTTTGAACTTTTCATTACAACAATTGAGCAATTATCAAACTTACCTCATTAAAAAAGGAGACAAGGTTACATGACATGTCATTGAGCTTACCTTTTTATCTGAAGCGACGTCCATACACTTAAGAACCACGCCGTCGCCTACGGAGCAATTTATTGTGGAATCTCCCCCAAGAAAACTTCAACATTTTGACTACAGGGGATGGGATTGAACCATCAACCCTCTGATTGGTAGACGCTTATTCACCCCTGTACGTTACTATCACTCCTCATATGCATTCATAGCCACATTTGCTATATTGAGACAATTAGCAAATCCTTTGACAATAAATAAAGAGACAAGTTGCAAGATCCTAACTCAGTTTTGGGGCGTTGTTGGCGAAGTCCATAGGGACTTGGCTTGGGAATGGCAAGGTCACAGGTTCAATACCCCAAAAGACCAAGTGCTACAGAGGCCCCCTGCATAATGGCAGCCCACTGCTCCTAAGGATGGGTGAAATACAGAATGTGAATTTCCCCTCTGTAGGACCGTTAAGGGTTCCACCTTGTTTTTATCAGGTCAGTTGACAGTGAGTGCGATCCTGAGGTGCGTCACTTAACAACAAATTATAGGTTTTTTTGAAGCTCAACATCATAAATGGTGCTTCATTGTTCTAGCTTCACGTTGTCTTTACGTTTTAGTGCAGCGTTTTATTAAAGCCCATAAACGAGCACCTGTTACCGTCCGATCCCCAAAGCACCTGCTGCCTCCAGACCTCCAATATGTCCAGCGCTGTGTCAGTGAGCACACTCACTTGTGAATATGCCCTAGATATCTGTTCACAGCTTATGGTATTACATTTGAGAGATTAAAACAGAAGAGCAGACACTGTGATTCCACAAAAACATCCGAGCCACAAATAAAATGAATGAAATGAATAACCGTGGGCAGGGAAAACAACTTTGAGAAAGCAATTTGGCATATTGCATACGCCGTGCCACTAATGTAATGGTGGGAATGTTGTTGATGGCAGCGAATGTCACACAGAGCCATGTAAGGCGAGGATGAGCAGCGGGGGTAATGCACAATAACCCGGCGCATTAACCTCTGGCCCTCCCCTCTTCCTTTTTAATCCAGCAAATTCCATTATTCTCCCTCGCAGATCCATTTGCCTTTACAGGAATCCTCCCCTTCTGCCAACCGCCTTTTATTCCTGCTATCAGTGCTGGTAAAACCTGCCCGTGTCTCCAGTGTTAATCTACCACTACTGGGTTTCAAGCACTTTGAATAAAAACACAGCTGCAAATCCGCCACTTTGAAAAGGCTACTAATTGCACAAAAGAGCGATCATCCCCTCGGATGGGCTAAAAGACTTCAAACAAGTAGATTAAAGCACAAGTAAAGTGGTAATGCATGTTTCGCTGTAATTTAACGCATACAAGAATAACAGTAAGTGGGACATTCTGCGCTCAAACAATGTGCCAGTACACACGCTAGACCTCACGTATCTGCGTCATCGCATATGAACTCATGAATCCTAAACCGGATTGTGCAGACACAAGCAGATACCAATTTAAATGCACATCCATTTAAATGCCTTAAAATCCTCTATAATGTGACAACCTTTGGTGTTTATCCTTAAACGTCCAAGCTTGTGCACATGTGCTGGATTGCACTTGTTACACTTGATCAGTAAAGTGGGTTGATAAAGGGAAGTTATTGAAAACAATAACAAACACAGCACTTGCGTTGATCCTTAACTGTAAAACCATTAACACTTGAACAAACAGCGTTCACCAGTGTGTGTGTTTTATTTCCTTGTGTAATTGAGTAATTTTGGAGTGGTGCAGTGATGATGTATTTTTGTAGGCAGACCCGGAAGTTTGCATCGCAAGGGTTCCCTCGACGAAAAACAATGGCATTTACCCATTAGATCACGGTATTGCAACAAATAAACTTTTTGGTCAGTACACGCTTATGATACTTCACGTTCAGCAGGATAATCTCCACATATTAACCCTACCCAACCTAATGCAGTCATCAGAAATGAAAAGCTAACGTAATGCTATAAAAAAAACTACATCTCCACCGCTATGCTAAAGGTGGTCTTGTGTCGGCTGTGAATGTTAAGTAGTTTCATTATGTTAGCAACTGCTGTTTTTATGACAAATAGAACCTTGGAGATTAACAAATGGGGTATTTTTGATGACACATTTTGTCGTATAAGACAACGGGAACATCTCGTGAGCTTGTGTTAACCAATATTGACTGGCTGTTGATACATTCGGATATTAAGCAATGTACTTATCTTATTGAATAAATCCAATGGATGTCAGAGTAGTACAAATGAACTGGGTCTGATTATGAGGCTTGAAATGTGTGTATAGCGTCATTATCAAATACTGTTAAAACTGCTAGAACTATGCCTTTTTTCAGGATTGTGCTTGAAATTGTATTTGACTTGATAGCTTCTCGCTGAGTTTTCCACTTCAGTTTCCTGTAAAACTGTGCACATAGTGAGTAGAAGAATACTAAGCGAAGAACAGTAATAGGTAGGTGCTATAGCTAGCAACCCATCTGACCAAAATGAGTAAACATCATTGAGGCGTCAACTGCCGGGCTCTACTGCCCAGTCTTGCAACGTTATATATTATTTTACTCAACTGTCTGTTTTTAACGCCCAGTTACAGGAACATTCCAATTTCTGCTGCTGTGTGTTTTTTTTGGAAGTGCACAATTAGGGCTGGGAACAAAAAAATACTGTTTTAGAGTTGTATAACTAACCTCTACATATTTTTTTTTTGTATTAGTGAAAGACTTCTTTCCAATTGTACTGTTGAACTGTAATTTCAGTCGGTACCTTCGTATGAAAATGTATAATTTATCTGAGGTACCATATATGTTAAATGTATTATCTTAATTTCAAATCATTTCTTTCAGTTGGCCGGCGAAGCCCAAGAGCTGTTCTCAGTACGCCATGGTCCTGTGCGAGCGTCTCACATTTTGCCAGCTCCTCATATCAGTGAGTATCTTCAGTACTATACTCTTCCCTACATTTGAAATAACAAACTTTAAAGCAACACTGTTTATTTAAACTCTGATCAGCTTATCTACAAATTGTATTGAATTGGTACAATGATCAACCTAATATTATTTAGTTACAAATGCTGCTACCTCAATGCATTTACAACATGTACACAGTCTTTTTGAGTTTCCTTTGGTATTTGAAATAATAGAATATATTAATAACATCCTTGTCAGTTGATATACATAACATATTTTCAGATAGGAAGATGTATAGATGGAAAAAAACATAAAGAAACCACTAGCAGGTTTTCCCTCCAAAATTTCCCTGACATCTATGAAGGCCAAATATATTTTCCGAAGTACCTATCTGTACTTTTCAATATGTTTTCTGAGTAAGTCTTTGGAAGAGTCTTTTTAAGATGTATTTCAAATATCAGTCCCATATTGGTTAACTTGAATTCCAAGTCTACTATTAAATGCTTTTTTTATGGCACAATCTAATGCAGTTCTTGGTTGTGGTGCTTTTAACTGGTGCTATATCATTACAATTAAACAGTGCTCCACCCTGCTACATCCTAAAGTCAATCAACGATGAGTGTTGGTCTGTGGCAGGGAGCCTCCGCAGTTAGTGCTCTCATGCTGCCAAAGCTTCGTGCTGTGGCTTCACTGTAAGAAGACAGAAGTGCCCCCTTGCTGAAACTGCTCTTAAGAATTAATGATCTTATTGTATTACTTATTTATATAAGGTTATTTCATGAAGATTTGATCGAATAACACTGATTTTACAGGTGATATAGAGAAAGTCATGCTTAAAGAATGGGTGAAAAACCTGGTCTGCAAAGAAGTAATGTTGAAATTTACGCAAGTCCTTCCATTTTTTTCTTTTGGTTTCATGTTTCACCTGCCATCATGAGAAGCCATTGTTGCGTCCCATCAAAAGCAGTATTTTTGCGTCAATAATAACTCCCAAATGCAAGAAACGATGCACACCAAGTTGTGTGAAGTTATACATTTAAATCAATTTATATTCCACAACTGCTATATACAATTGACTTGACATTTTCATGGGTGTTTTTGTGACATATAAATAAAATACTTCATTTATAAACCTGCATTTGTTTATCAGCATATGACTATTGAGTCATATGCTGATAAACAAATGCAGGTTTAACCCTTTGTTGGTGTTGAACGCTCAAAGACTATGGTGCAAAGGGTTTAGTGCTTTCACTGATTAGATCCTTCCCAGATATGAAGTTTACATTTTATCACTGCAGGTGTCAATCAGTGCCTACAAAGGCTTCCTGGAAAGCAGCTCTTTGGTTTGTGCCATTGTTTGTGCGAGAAAATCGCCTTTCTGTTCTATGTCCTTATTCCGGTCTTTTGGCAGATTTCAACAACACACAATGGCGGCATTTGAAGAACACTGGAAGTGGATGAAAGCAAACCACAGTAATCAGAAGCAGCAGATAGCCCCAATACATGAGGGGAGTGATTCTCTCCGCAGAAAATAAATATGAATTGTACGACTGGAGGGAAGGACACTGATTGCAATCTGCTAGGGCGAGAACAGTGGTGCACTGTGGTGAGCCATTAAAAGGCTGATTGTCTGCGATGCAAGGCCGTGGGCGGGCGGACTTAGAAATACCCGAAAATAGGTGTTGATTATAATAAGACAAGGTTACCCTTTCCTAGAATAGAAAGGGAAGGACTGGTTTTCCAAAGGGAGTAAATGCGTTTATCCACATCCGCTCCGGAGTTTATGACCTGTGATCTTCCGTTCCCTTGTGAAATGAGGCACAGAACTGTTGTATGTCTTCAAAATACAGCTACAGTTGGGATGGTCCAACACTGTAAAGTTGGGCTGTCAACATTAATGCGTAAACGCTCAAGATTAATCTTATTGCGCTCAAATAAATTACACAAATTAATCAGATTACCAAGTTTGACCGAAACTTGCACTCATAGTTACAGCACGGATACTAACCATGGCAGTGAAAAGGCAAAACAGAGGAATTTGCTAAAGCTACATGTATTGCACTGACTGGAGACCACCGGACTAGCATAACTACTTCGGTGTACGGCACATCTAATCCATTACAAATGTCCTGCACACGTTAGCTTGAGGTGTGGTTAAAAATGGAGGTAAGGCATCTTGCTAAAGCAATAGCTAGCCAGTTTCTTGAAGTTGCATACGAGTACGGGATAGCAAACGAGACTGTAGGAACAGATAGTTGCCGCAATAAGATATCGGCAGCAAAAATACATCATTATATACTCTGTGTATCGCACATTATACAGAGAGCAATCACATAGGTCCGATGGACAAAAGTAAGCAAAGTAAAACAAAAAAAACGTTTCCCTTACCAGTTTGTTGTACGTTACTTTTTTAAACCACCACGCGTGTATTTGGTTTAGCTCCTCCCGAAAAACAAGGAAATGCTAGTACGTTAAACCTGGGATTAGTCATGAAAAATCACAGTAATCATGGTTACTGTGATTTTTCGCGATTAAAAATGTTTAATCAATGACAGCAGTACTATACATACTTAAACGTTTAACAATAACCAGGTTGTCTGAAAGGTTCTAAGCCAGGTTACGGTATTATGTCAACATACAGCACGTCCCTCTGTTACATTATAACATACAAACGTCAGCATGGAAGTCAGTATTACTTGCTTCAATTACTTGTCATTACAATAGTAATCAAATCAAAGTATCTTTTATCATCAAACGTTGTTTTGTTTTTTTAATCGTGCCTTTTCACTAATCTTCTTAAAGTCATATTTATGTTATGGCTCAACATCTTGACCTTGAATGCCTGGTGACAGAAACATGAAAGAAGGAAGGACCCTGTGTGGCGTGTTGAAGGCTGGTAGGGAAGTCACATTTGCTCTCATGGTACGCTACAGGAACTCGGCCTGATTACTGTCAAGCCTGAAATTACAGAACCCCAAAGGCTAACGTCTTCCTCGAACTAAGCATCCCCATCCCCACAATCCCCTGATCCTCTGTCCGTCTTCAAGAATGAGACAATCAGGGGAAATACTGGATCAGCCTGCTTAGCGCAACATATTTTCTCTAAATGTCTTTGTTTCGTGCCTGCTGGGTTTCACAGTGTATTTCCACCCTGAATCCCCAAAACAAACATAGAAGAAAAAAGTCGTAATTCCTTTTGCAACATTCAGCGCTTTTATCTACTGTCATTTTTTGGTATAATTTTTCCTTCTTTAGCTTTTTTGGGGGGGAAGGTTTCCTTAAAAACCTCACGCAGTGAAGGATCAGACAAATGTCAGCAATCTAAAGTCGTGCTTTTCAATTTTCTTTGAAGGATAGAGGTCCGCTAATTTGCTTAATATGGCCGAATATTGGGAAAAGAATGATCTTTTCTTTAAAATGTTTTGTGACCATAATCAAATTACAGTAATGATTTACATATGTCCTGTCATGGCAAGGCTTCCTGTTGAATTAGGCTTGTTAACACTGGAGGCCTCACACGTTAGATTAAAGAATGTCCCTCTTTGTTGTTGAGATTATTCTGTTTTCCTCAACCATCTTTCTTTGACTTCTCTTCCTCCTCAGGTCCTCTGAAGACGGACAGTTTTGCTGACAAGAGACCTCTGCTGGGGGTGTGCAAGAGCACAGGTTCTTCTGGGTAAGTTTGCATCATAGTAAAAGATGACATCACTACCTTTCCCAACAGACTGTTTTAACTGTATACTTACAATACAGCCATTGTAATCACTGTTGCACATCAGCCAGATATGAGTTACGACTCCTTAAATTATATTCTGCTGGGATAAAAATCTCAAATATTTTCATACCATCGATATAAATGATTTTGGCTTAATGGGTAAAATATACAATAAAAATGAAAACTTGATTTCCCCAATACATATAGCAGTTAAGGTAAAAATGCCTTTATTTTTTATTGCTTATCTGAAGCATTTTAATTGAAAAATCAACAAGGAATACAAGGAAAACATGAGGGATATCCCATGTAATATCTGATGGATAAAGATAGTTTTCTATTTTGACAGAAGTAGTCGTTCTTGCCTATAAGTTACATACGTCAGGCACTAGTTAGGCCAAAATCAAGTTCTCCCTCCCAAGAAAAACTGACCAGACAGATAAATGTATCAACTTTTTCAGGCTAGGCATACATATAGAGTTGCTTTTTCTGAAAACAGTTGAACTAAGTTAGGGATAAATCACTTTCCCATTGTAATATATTAGTGCAGTTTTTATATTTTATATATATATATATATTTTTTTTTATGTGAATGCTGTTTGACGACTGTTATAAATATATCAAGGCCAATATTTAATATTTTTACAATCCTCTTCATTTATCACGCATCCAACTTCTTGTTATAAACACTTCATATGCAGCCAACTGGAGCTAAGCCAGTGACGTGGGCTGCTAAGTGATTCATGGTTTTGTAATGGCCCTATGGTTGGCATGCAAGCAGTACCTGGACACCCCATTGGCAGACAGAAAGGAAATCTAAACAGGACATATTATTCTTATTTTCATATTTGTATTTTGTGCCTTTACTGTGACATGTTTCCATGCTTTAATGTTCAGAAAGCTCTTTATTTTTCTCATACTGCCTGTGCTGCAGCACCTCTTTTCACCCTTGGTCTGAAACCAGAGCCCAGTCTGCTCTGATTGGTTAGCTGGAGGCCTCTGTTATAATTTGTCAAGCGCTTGGAGATGTGTCGGAAAAGCCCTGGCCCAAAGAAGCTTGAGTGTTACATAATGATATCACGGTGATACGGAGGTAAACAAAAGAGTCCAATGATAGTGTTTCAGGCAGTGGGGAGGGGGGGGGGAGTGTGTGGGAAAGAAATGCAGCCTTTGCAGACCATTTACATGCGTGAAAACCTATACAATACACTACAGGAAAGGGAAAACCCTAAATAGCATAAAAGGGCCTCTTTTAAATGTAAATCTTCCCCATTTCCAAAGGCCTGTTTCAGAAGAACAAAACATTTAACTCAATCTATACTCGAATGGAAATGAAATAAGGAAGGCTGTCTTAAGCTGTGCCTTCACGGAGACCACCTTCTTGATGTTTTCCAGGGACTACCGCCCCTGTCTGTGTGACCCTGTTGCCGTTGCTTCTGCTTTTCCTATGTCCTCAGTGACACCGAGACAGGCAGCGTTTTAACGGTTTGGCGAATCACCCAGGCGTCGCTTGACACTAATGTTGAAAACATGCACTGTGTTGAAAAGTAGAAACCCTGACCTCTGGCTAAATGGCACATCGTGGTTCTTCTCCCTACAGAAGTGCTTGGTAAATAACACTCTGGTCGAAGACGGAAAGGAAAAAGGCTTCCGGGTGCGGCGCAGTACTTTCCATTGGGCCTGTTCATAAACTTCCTCACACAATTTTTAGCATATAATCATTTTCAAATAACAGCTTTTGTTAACCACTAAAAAGGATACTGTCTTGACACTTAAATGAAAAACAGATTGAAGCCTTGGCTGCTACAGCCGTGATGGTTAAGAAGTTGGTTCAGTCAGCTCTAGGCTTAGATTACAAGATTTGCAAATTAAAGGAAAACCAGAAAAGGGAAAAAGCATGTGTGTGATGAAGCCCTGAACTTGTGGATTTCCAGCCAGGCACACTCAACTTAATTTTATCAATGGAAAGGATTATGCGTTAGGTCCAAACAATGTATGGATCTAGTAATTTTCTTGACAGTAAAGCTACATATGCTTTCCTTTCAGTCTATGCAACAGTGCCAGTGGGCTTCAGGAATTAGTAAAGAATGCTGGTGCCATTGCAAACCTTGGTATGTCTGCTCACATGTCTGGAAAGGATTTGTGTTTCCTTTCCCTGTTTGATGCTGTTATTATTTGAATTCTGAAATGAATAAACATCCACAGGTATAAAACTTCTATGGTTGCTCAATGAATATACATGATACAGGCAAGACAAAGGCTACTCAACTGTTTGTGGGTGTTTGAGAGCACACACTTCTGGGGCAAAAGTTCAGGGATGAATAAGGATGCTTTGTTCTCCAGAGTGTGGGTACTGTCAGTGACATTTCCAACCTTTAGCTACTCCTTCACAACTTCTCCAGATGCTTAGAGGATGTGGTCCATTTTTATTTTGACTAATATAGTCCTCTTTCACTGCAGTAGTAGTACAGAAAGTGCAATTTCTGGGTTTCTGGCTTATACAGAAGGATATTCTAAGCCGATCTCATGGTCACCGTTGATTTCGTGGATACTCTTTTTGTTCTTTCTTCGAAGGGATTGAACATTCACTTTGATTTTATCTGTTCCATCACCACTGCCATCCCTGTCTCGTACTCCTTGGCAGGAGTTACGCACTCCGCCACATGTAAGGGATAATGTGCAGTCATTATTGAAAAAAAGAACACCAACAGGGTGACTCTTTCGCTATTTTCTTGTTCTTGTATTCTTTTCCTTTTCCTTATGTGGGACAGTCTAGCCATGATGAATCCAAGGTGTTGTGCTCTCAACCAATATGCAAATAAATACTCAAAATGTATTTCATTGTGCTTCTGATGGAGGTTTGTCCACAACTGAAGTTAAATTGACCAGACTTTTATGCAGATTTGGCAGTATTCTGCTAGTAAACATTAGCAGACTGCTTAATGTTCAAATTGACCAATATGAATCCAGCATTCAGCTAAACCCAATGCTTATCTTTTTTAAGGTGTGTGGCTTTAAATACATAATCCACCACCAGTATTGTATATGGCCTGTATTGGATATGCACTATAAATCAGTGGGTTTCAATGGCAACCTGCAACCAGGCGACCCAAATAATCTGACGGACATGCCCTTGAGACACTTGACCCAGCCCAAAGGAAAACAATTCCACCCAATAGGGGAACTCCAGACATCAGCTCTGGCCAAAAACCTTTGTTCAGACATTGGCAACTTTACTCTAAACAATTACGGAAAAGCTTTGATCATCATCTTCATGATCCTGCTCCAGGCAAATATATTTCTACACTATTTCTGTTCACTATAATTCTTTATAGTGTAATTGTAAATCAAATATAAATGTGCGAAAAACATCACTTGATACTCCTGAACACCTAAATTCTCTCACACACACACACACACACACACACACACACACACACACACACACACACACACACACACACACACACACACACACACACACACACACACACACACACACACACACACACACACACAAACACTTTTGATGGCTAAAGCCCATTATGGCACTAAGCTCTTTTGTTTCAGTGCATTTTTATGACAGGATGTGTCCGTCTTCTGTTTATTAAATGGAAATCATCAAGCCTTTGTAAAAAAACGAGCCATCAGATTAAGGGGATCTGGGGAAGTGATGCTTTTTATCCTCTTTATCTTTTTATCCACTATGATTTTATGATGTTCTTCGCTGTCACATTGTGACCACACAAGGCACGCAAACACACACACACACACACACACACACACACACACACACATACACACACAATCCTATCCAACTGTGTTTATAGGGTAGATACTACCATTTCTTTGCAATAAACCTAATGCAAAATATTTATTACTGCATTTTATATATATATATATATATATATATATAATTTTTGTTTTATTTTGAAATAGAAAGTAATATTCATTAATTTTAGTGAGGAAAATAATAAATGACTAAACAGACACTATTAATCCATTTACCTCCCAAAACGTTTTTAATTAAATTGTTCCTGCATGGAAGTGAGAGTGACTTTAAGTTAGCCTTCCACTTCCCCCTTTTTTCATTGCCCCACACATGCATACACACTTGTTCAGGGCATAGGCAGAACTTAAAGGCTCAGGCTTCACTCCGGAGCGTTTATTTTCACTTCCATGTCTGTTTAATGTCTGTCGAAAGTATGTTCCGCCCTGCCAGTTTTCCCTCTTCAAATCGGAAGTCAGATTAAACTCTGTATTGCTGGAAGCAGTTTATGTAAACACACCTTTCAAGCTGAATGATTAGTAGCGACTTCTCAAACCTTTACCAAAACCCTGTTCCCTAAACTAGGCCTCTGCGGTCAAAGCAATTAATACGTAATTTTAGTTTAAACTTTCCCTTTAAATTTAACAAGTATTTAGAAGTACTCGGGTAGTTTCTCCGGATGATGAAAGATAAACAAGCGTTGGCTTGGTGAAGAAACACTGGTGGTTCTTTGAACGGCTAATATTTATCTAGCATCCAAGAGTAGAAATCCGTCTTAACACACCAAAGATCATAGGTGATACTTATGGGTGCTAGGGTAAAAATCAGGAAAGGACTTTTAGGAGAGTTCCAGAGTTGACCAAACCAATTGGAGCTGCTAAGAGATGATGTATTTTTGGGGGAGGAGCAATACTTTGATGGCAACGAGCTTATAACTGGTTGCATTTCTCTGGCCCATTGACTGTGGCGAGACCGCACCCTTTTCTCTTCAGCGTCCAGCATATTTACATTGTTGGTTTGGAGTGAAATGTTTTAACAACTCTAGGATGGATTTGACATGTAATTGCAGATGTTAATGGGGCATAGTCTTAATGACTTGGCCTCACGGTGTGGCTAGCATGGCTACACAATCTGTTTTTGACTGATCATTTTAGTATGCAAATGAAAACCCCTGCCCTCACCGCGAATCAAGCACTTTGCCACCTAAAACGATCCAGGGAAAATCTGCAAACGCCAATACTTTGGGTCGGTCACAGATGCCCGAGATAATGCTCATATTCATTAATTTCCCCAACACTCAACGTGAAGTCATGGAAAACAACCTTCATTAATGGAGACTACGAAAAGTCGTAAATTGTACTTAATCATTGAAATTAAAGCAATATGAATGAGTCCTCCACTGGTATAAGTCTATTTAGGAAGTCCTCCTCTGAGGAACGAGTGTTTTCATATCTAACATTATACATTGAAGGTTTTTTGAGGCGTTCCTTAGATATGTTCCCTTACCTTGCTTTCTGCCAATCATCTGAGCCTGAAAACTGTGATAGCATGTACATTTAATGTTTTTATAAAAGCAAACATCATTCCCCTAAATAATGTAAAGGTAACTTGCATTATTACACATAAATATTGTATCTGGGCTTAAAGCTGTCATCTAGCCTGTATCCTTATGCACAAACACTTTCCGAGATGCAGCTAAAGATATCAAAGCAGAATAAATAAATCCTTTAGGAGCAGATGTTTCTTCTGCCAAGTGCTTCCACTTACTGTAATTTAAACAGCAATTGGCACACAAAGCAAAACTTGCTAAAATTGGATCCGATACAAGCTATGGTTTGGGTAATGAATATGAATATCCACTTCTCTGCTGACACAGAAAGAAGGAATAAGATGGATTTATTGATTGATTAAAAAAACTAATGTTTTTTGGTTGCACCATTTATTGTTTGGTAGTTCTTAAACTAAAATTGTACTGCTTGTCTTTCCTGTTTTTCAGCCAGTACAGTCAGAGTTAATGGTTTTGTTTGCATTTTCCTCTTTTTATGCGGAGGGAAATACTTTTATTCATAGACACACACATGCATTCACACAAGCAAAATCACACATTCACACGCACAAACACACACATGCAGGACACAGTGCTCTGGCCATTGAGAGTGTGTGTGCACTAATAAACGGGCAGGGAAATGTTTTTCTTCCAGACTTAGAGCTGTAGCTGAACTTTTTACCCCTAATTACTTTCATATTAATGCCTGCAGCTTGCCAAAATTACTATTGCTTCCTCCAGGAACCTATCAGGCTCTGAAGTGGCCAGTTTTTGTTTTGAAATTGGGGGGCTGCGTTTGAAGTGAGCAGAGTAAAAAACAAATAAATACCAAGAAGAAGAAGAAGAAGCAAATGAATTATTACAAGTATTTATTTTCCTTTCCCAGTTGCCATGGAATTATAGATGCATGAGTAGTAAATGTAAAAGGAAACATCCAAATCGGAAGATAATACATGATGCCGGAGAAAACTCCATCTTCTGATATTGTTATACAATAGAAACGTTAAAGAATTAAAATAATGGGTACAGATTTGATGGTGTTTCTCGTTTAATTTGTTAATACAAATGTTTGCCATGAAAACAATTCTAGGGAGAACCGAAATTAAGAACTGCAGGCCTATAAAATGTATACTTCAGTAGTCTTAAATGTCTGGCTTCAGTATTCAAAAGTTCCTATCAGTTGAATCTAAGTGGAAATACCATTCCTCAGCAGTCTCCAGAGCTAGCGTACATCTTCCAAACCAACTTGTACTTGTTTAGCATTTTCACTGCGTGTAATTGTCATTCATATTTGGGAAGATTGTAAAACTTTGCATTAGGAAATGTGATGACGTCCATAACTTGTAAATTCATTTATTTGCTTGCTTTTTAGTTCCTCCTCAGGCTTCCATCTACCCTTTCCTCAGCCACATGAAATATTGTGGTTTTGATCCCTTGGTTAAGTTCACATTCATAAAATGATGCTTGCAGGTTCTCCAGAGGGAAAGTACTCTACGGAATAAGTACAGCACTGATGTGGAAATTAAAATAACATATGTCAACATGTTGTATCTAGGAAGAAATACACAGACTAGATTCATGATAATGGCATAATAATAAGACATTTGCCCTCCATAATGGTCCTTAATGGCAATTTTAAACAGCTGCATATCTAAAATTAAGACTTATACATGGTTGTAAAACTCACATTAAACTTTGTGTTGTTTGGAGTTTGTCCAAATCTGGTACAGGGCCAAAAGACCGGGTTTACTGCTGGGCCAAACTAAATGTAAATGGATTCAGCAGTTGTTCTTTTTAGTAGCTTTACACTGAGGAATTTAAAATTTGAAAAATTAAAATTAAGACCCCTTTTTGATGCTGTACTACATATGTTTAGCTAAACTAGGAGGGGGGCTCCAAGTATGGCACATCGGTTGGTCAGTTTACAACTTTTATTCATACTGAATATCTCAACAAACGTTAGATTGCCGCATATTTTGTGCAATTATCCATGTCTAATGCTTATTTACTTTTTTGGGTTGAAATTACTCATTATCTGTTGGATTGATTGCCATAAATTAAGTATTGATCTTCGTGGTCCCTAGAAGATACATTTTTTAAATGTGTACTTGTTCAGTAAAATGATGCTCTGTCCACTCGTTTATTTGGCACCACATGTTTCCCAGATGCTCATATTCTCCGAGGATGTATCCTTAAGTAACACCATCGGTAGAAGTGAGTGGTAATATTACAACATCGGCTGTTGCTAGAAAAAATAATAGGAAAACACAACTGTGTTTTTGCTGGTAACATCGCCTCGCAATCGATCAGCTGATTCTACTCGTCAAAACATACCCAGCTTTCGTTTCTGTTTCTAAGCATGGACATGTTTTAGTTACTTGTTTATGTGGAAATATGTGAATAAAAAAAGGAGCTCGGTCTGTTCTCTTTTTTCTGAAACCATGTGTTTGTGCATTTGTGTATTCAAAAGTCATTTGAAAAAGGTCCTGAGTATGTTTGTCAGATGGAACAATCTAAAAACTCTACTTCCCTTGGTGGGCCCTGAGCAGGTCCTTGAGGGATCGCTGCTGGGCTTAGGTACCACTGATAATCGCTAATGAGTCAAAGTCAATATCCCTCAAAGTGTTAAGTCAGTTCTGACGTGGCCTCCTACCACCAGCCTAAACCCCACCTGTGTTTAAAAGCAGGTTATATTTACAACACACATATCACAACAAAGAGAGCCAGGTGTTCGAATCGTTACACAGTATTTAAATCCTTCTAATGGGACTATTAAACATTGTCATTGTGAGGGCATGACTATGTTTTGTGTCCAGTTAACAAAAGAACAGCTTAGCTAAATAGAAGAATCTCTTTGTTTGTTTTCTCTCAGCCCATGCTATTCTATCAGTTCTGCATTTCGTGAATCTGGCAGGGACAATCCATTAATTCCTTCATTTCTAGAGTAGCCTCTTGTCCTATCAGAGGAAGTAAATGAGCCAAGCCTCCTTTCCACCAACTCCCTAATTTTGTATCCTTTCAGATCCAAGGGCCAATTTGAGCAATAGTAATTGACACATTGATCTAATAGGGCCATCATAATAGGGCTGTTACTGAGCTGGGAAATGGTGCTCGGCGTCACCTTAACATGTGCAAGGACTGACATCCCTCCATGATCCATAATGATAATTGTGATTTAGCCTTGCTTTCAACCTACGCCCCAACGTCCCCGGCATCAGGAAATCTTATTACATCTGACCTTGTATTGCCTCCATTAGAACTGGGTCATTTTTTAAAATACTGCAAAAGCAAAACAATTGAACCCTGTGCCATTTTGATTCTATAATAGTGCGTTATCATGGTCGCTTTGAATCAATTCCGGAGGCCCTTTTTTCGGGATAGAGCTTTGAATTAGATTGATCGGACACTGATAATGCGGAAATCGATGATATAGCCTCCTGAAAGTAAATTATCGTCGGCTGAAATGTTTGTATTAATCTTAATGTCTGTACTCCTGATTGATAATGGTAGCTGTGCTCGCAGCTCGGGGACCTTTGCAATGTTGACAGAGACGTTAAGCATGAGGACGAAAAATGAATCGGGGGTTGTTCGAAACTTTCCCTGTGGAACCTCTTTTATATTCTCCAGTTAACATTTGAAGAAGAAAAAGGGGAGGGGAACACAGACATATTGCTCCTACTGAACAATGTATACATACATTCCTAGCATTTTGAGGGCAGTTATGTCGCTGTCCAATATGACTTTTGTTGATTAAGTCAATGCCAACAATCCAGCAGCTTCTCTGAGGAACATCATCTAGCTGGAGGTGTTTCTACTTATCCGTGGAACCTGAATATGCCATAGAAATGACTGTTTCAGGTCAGCAGGGGAGGCAATTGTGGTTCCCTCTTTCTTTCTTTATGTTTAAAAGCCATACAAAAGTGGATTTTGATAATATGGGACTGTAGTAAATTACTAAACTCTCATTTGAAAAGACTGGAAGACTGGATGATAAATTACAGAACACGTAGAAACATTATGGAAACGGTTTGAAGAATTGAGGGGTGGAAGGAAGAGGAAGAAAACATTGGAAAGTCTGGTTAATCTATCACATGGGTCCTCAACAGTGGTCCCGTGACCCCTCGGAGGTCTTCAGAGTTACTGCATGAAGGCTGCCAAAATACTGATTGTGCATGTTTAAAAAAAAATAATCCTTTTTGCAAGACAATTTTATGATGTAGCTATTCTTGCTGTTTTTCTTTTAGCAAAGGGGTCATTTTCGTGAAAACATTGAATAACTATTCTTTATCATCAGGTCCATTCAGAGCTTTTCCCATTGGAACACTTCAGTCTGACAACGGCATTATGTCAATAAAATGTGACCTCTATTCGAGTACGACTATTGCATTGGTGCTGTGGGTTGGGGTTGTTGCATGATAGGTATCTGGAAAAAATAAAGAAGCCTCTGTCATAATGAGTGGTAAGACATGATAAATTGTACAATGGGGAAAAGTGTTTAATTGGTCCATACAGATCTACTGTATGGACTTTCATTTTCTTTAACTTGTTTTTTTTACACAAAAAGTGTCACAATTGGTTTTGTAAAAAATGATTAAATTGAGCTCAACATTTACTTTTTCACTTCTTCCACCGGGCCATCCCTGTTGAAAACATTTTTGTTGTATAACACTTATTAACTTAATTTGAAAGGCACAAGGGGCTGTGTTATACTTTAATATTTATTCTCAATTTGCCTTTGCAGTAACCTGTTTTCCTTTGGTTTTAATCAGTTTATGAAGGTATTGACATTTTTTAATGGTAGGGGCAGATCTGTCTCACCATAAACAGGAAAGGCTTTAAATCATATTTTAACAATTCATTTCTTTTGTTTTTTCATTTCATTTGAGTATCAACATTCCCCCTATGTTCTATGTTTCTTGAAGTTATTTAATTTGCTCTTTTTACTGCACTGTTAATGTACAGTTGTTTTATTATAATGGTTATTTTTAATATTATACTGCTGTGTTTATTGTATCTTTGTTACTCTGGCACAACATTTTCCTTTGGGATAAATAAAGCCCTATCTTATCCTTTTTCAATTTCCAGATTCGGAAAATGGGTGATTTTTTTTTTTCTCCCATCAGCCACAAGGCATCACATTCACTCTGATCTTATCAAATATAACCATATATAAATAAAAACAGACATTTCTATAAAACTAAAAGTCAAGCTTGCAGGGATGGGAGTTCAATTTGAATCTGATGCGTCTCCAGATATGGTAGAAATGCATTATTAATACAAACCTAGTCACATGTGTAATTTTTGTTTGGAAGTGTATGAGGAAAAGAAAATTAAAGACATTGTGTTCCAGTTGTCTTTCATCACTAGTGTCTCTATCTTGCCCTCTAACCCTGTATTAAGTAAATTATTCAGAGACTGACTCAAGCATTTTTTTTGTTTGTTTTCAGGACAAGCCCTCCCTACTGTTGCGTTGACCTGTACTCTCTACGGTCGGGAGAAATGGTCAAATCAATTCAGTTCAAGACGCCCATCTATGATCTCCACTGCAACAAACAGTACGTCTGATTGTTAAATCGATACCCTGATATTTAGTGATCAACAACATGTTTTTGTGATTGTACTAATATAATATTTTCTTCTCTTTCAAGTATTCTCGTTGTGAGCCTACAAGAGAAGATTGCTGCCTTTGACAGCTGCACCTTCACGAAGAAGTTCTTTGTAACAAGTAGGACATTTTCTTTAAGTTACAGTGTTTTTATATCCAACTATATAGAAGTGTTCTATGCTAACCACAGTTTAGAAGCATAATTTTTCTAAAGTAATTTAGTTTTTGAGGGACTTAAAACTACACTTTTATGTTTCCTTAGTAACATGCTGACACTGTCCAACTGTTACTGTGTGAATGTAAAACTTCACAGAAAAGGCACACAAGTTGATTGCCATTGTTTAACCACACCCAATGCTGAATGATGTACCCAGAAACCACTACAATGTCATCACATTTAAAATATTATTGTATTGCCAATGGAAGTCAATGTTTCCATTGGCAACACGTTTGTCAAATGTTGAACCCCAGAGTTATGCACTGTATGCAGAAGCGAAAACAAACAACACCAATCAATACCAGCATTGCTCAACATGATCGGTGATTTGCTTTTAACTTGCTTATAATGTAACCAGCCCACTGCAGTGTGGTTCTCTCAAGCTTTGCATGGTGACTCAACTGCTTTTATCAAAACAAGATGTGAAGCCTTCCACTGAAACTCGAAACAGTTTACAACACAGCTCTTGCATCTTCCTGGCTGTTCCTGCCATGTCCGCTCGAGGAGGCTGCGAAAGGAAAGGCCAGACTGTATTACAAGGCCATTGCCGTCCACTTAAGTCATTGACTGTAGTAAACTGACCTTACTGGCTGCCTTTAATGTGTCTCCTCTTTGTCTGCCTGCCTTCCTTATCAGTGTCTGAGCCACAGGAAACCAAACATGCTCAATAGTTATTAATCGCTTCTGAATGCAGGGGCCTCCTCTCCATAACGTTGTTTGGTCTGTTTGACCCGTAAAAGCAGTAAACAAAAGGTACTTTTGACCGGCCATTCCTGTCTGTTTCTTCTCTAGGGATGTAATGGTGGACAAGTCCCATTGGCTTATCCTGTGTGCGATATTGCTTTGCATTCAAGTGGTGTGTGTGAGCTGTCCCTTTCTTTTTCCATTGAGTCCACCCATCATGTCGGTTTCTTGTTCCCGCTTAGCCCCCTGATCTCCTTCCAGGATGTGAAACACGCTATCCCCCCGCCTGTGCTCCCCTCGGCCTTGGAGAAGCACCACAGGCTTCTTTTGCGTTACCAGCAGTCCTTGTGGCTAACCTCAACACACTTCTACCCAACCGAACCCTTTCCCAACACAGCAAGCTAAATTGCTGTCTCTACCTCATCTGCTCCCTGAGCACAGTAATTACCAGCAAACCATTTTCCCCACACCTCCACGCACTCACATTAGATATTCATGTTTGTGTGTTTTCGACCTTGTGGGTGCAATCAACATTTTTGACCCTGTCTGTATTTTCTTGCATTGAAATAAGAAATTTATGACACATCAATATTGTTTTTAGTTGTTAAGAAGCACATTATTGCCTTCTTTTGGTTGATTCTATAATGCATCAGATGTTAAAGATATCTTGACATTTTGAGCTCAGCAATCTATTGCCTTTTTTCACATTTGTCAAAGTGTTAAAACAAATTCCAAAAAAATAAAGTTCTTATAACGTGTAAGACATTTATCTGTTAGCAATGGCAGAGCTTTAGGATTATTTGTTGCTATTTTTATTTATTGAGACACACGCACACACACACTGGTTTTCTGTGTGTGTGTGTGTGTGTGTGTGTGTGTGTGTGTGTGTGTGTGTGTGTGTGTGTGTGTGTGTGTGTGTGTGTCCACAGGGATTATTGTGTTAGTCTTTTAGTAGAGGAGCCATCCTCAATTTATTGGGTACCACAGTCTCCATTAGGTCATGCTGTTCAAACACACAAGCATACTGACACGTCAACCCTCCACTTACATGCAAACACACACACTCAGACACACACACTCACACACATCATTAGAATCTAATGTATCTTTCCAACAAGAGACTTCCGAAAAAAAACATGAATGGTTTAAGACATTTGCTGACGCTCTTCACGTTTAAGGCTTATGCCTGTTCTTACACACTTTTGATCATGTGGTTATTTACTAAAACGTAAACTTGTATGATATAGTAAACATTGGTTCCCCTCGTAGTGTGACAAATCAATCTTTGTGTCCTTTCAGGCTGCTACCCCTGTCCCGGCCCCAGCATAAATCCAATAGCTCTGGGAAGCCGCTGGCTAGCCTACGCTGAGAATAAGGTAGTCTAAACACACAAACACACACAAGCACACACGCACTATGGAAGTGCCTTATCAGAAAAGCGACATATTCACAATCCAAAAAATGCATTTTATCTGCCTCTCTAATCTGTGTGGATAAACAACTCATTCCAAAAAGAGTCCATGAGAGATGATAATATTTTGAAAATCAACAGATGTAAAGGAGTCCTGATCTCTTCCACGTAATGGGATTGTTAAGTACTTACAAAAACTAGAATGCCCTAGTGCACAGTCTGTAATACAGAGAATGCGTAATAGTGTTTTGGTGCTGGCCCACTCAAGTAATTGACAGAAGGGGCCACCGTTTGTGTGACTGCCTTAGGATTTCCAGAAATGACAAATCTAGTTTTTTGAGCGGTCAGAGTAATACTGGTATGGAGCCACTTCACTGATATTGTATTTGAAATTAAATCAGTGCGGATTGGGTTTTTGGGTTGGGTAATGTTCTGTTTTCCAAAGCAAAACCAATTTCCTAAGTTAATTTCCCCACATTTATTTTCATACATTCTATACATCTTGTATCAATCTGTAAATTGTTTAATTCTTTTGCAGTTGATCCGGTGTCACCAGTCTCGCGGAGGAGCTTGCGGTGACAATGCACAGTCCTATACAGCTACAGTTATCAATGCAGCGAAAGTGAGTAACAATTCCTACAGTTATCTGTTTTTTTTAATTAAAAATATTATAGTTTCATTTCCTCAGACAGGTACACAAGTCTTAAAAAGAAGTATAATATTGTATATCATTTTGTTATTCATTCTAATTCAGTTGATATTGTAAAATGTATTCTTATATTTTAAATTCCTGTTTATGTCTTTTTTAATTTTAAGCATTTATTTGGTAACAGTTTATACATTACAAAATGAGATACAGTTCAAACTTAAATACATGAAATAACTAAATAACAATCCACAAATCAGAAAAACAAAAAACTGATAGGAAATATATTTTATGTTATAACTCACAAACAACTGTTTATAAAGGGTCATTAATAATGTTTTATGTTCTATATCTCACACATTTTCCCATCTTTCTTAAAAGATATGAACTTGATTTATTTTTCTCCCTCTCATCTTTGCCATTCGATACATTTGATTTACTAGATTCTCATTTTACTACGTTTTGTGATAACACTTGCATGAGCATTATTGGTGAAAACCTGAGAAAAAGGATTTCATTGCCAACGACTTCAATATAATTGTTCTGCATATGATAAAACCCCGAGCAACCACAACATGTTTCTATATTTTGTCATCACCATTTTCATTCAAAAGATTGTATTTTCACCGGATATCGTAAACATTTTAGGGTAAACATGTAGAGTTGGAAGGAAAACAGTCCTAGATATGACACACACTTGTTATACTACAATTCAACACTAAAAGTAACCTACACTGTAATCCATCTTCATTGAAATGTATTCTTAATAAAGTCAGAACAACTGTGTTCTAACTGGTTTGCTTTTATCTTAAAAGTTTGAAAATAAGTTTATGTGTTCAGACTGTGGCTATAATCTGTCTACAGGTCCTTTGGTCTGTCTTAAAAGCCTTTGTGCAGATAAAACAGCACATAATACAGTATTTCCAGCTCCGCCTATGCCATCTGTAAATGTGCTGAGATTGGATCCACCTGGTCTGCCTGGCTGACTAGTGCCGAGCTTATGAGACACTTCATCAACCTGCCTATCTGTGTTTCCCAGTGGAATCTGTTTCCCTCCAATGGTCTTGTTTCACTCCTCTCAACAGGGGAGTGACTCTGATGCCGCATTCCCATTGCATGGTTTCGGCTCGAATCAACTCACTTTAGTACCGGACCTTGTTCTCAGTTTCATTTTCCACAATGGATATAGGCGTGATTCTCAGCTAATGGCCCCAGTGACGCCTGGGTATAAATTTGGTTACAACATTTTCAGCGCTACATTGGCTGAATATTGGCAACCAATCTGGGAAATGTCTGAACTTTATCAATTGTATGGCGAAGTGTATGACTTAATTTCACAGACTGCCAAATTTGAAATTGAAAATGTGTGGTTACTGTCATAGTTATGGCTATTGACAGTAGCTTGGCTATTGAAACATGGTGGGTTTGTGCAGGATGTGTTACGCTAATGTTGATATTCTCTAGCCAATCAGTAGTATAAAACTAGTTAACTCCACTTTCTAGTATCAGCTCACTTTGAACCACCAGGCACTATCCATAACTGTTGATGATATAAATCCAAAAGAGCAAGTCATGCAGTGAAAATGTGGTACAATGGGGCCTCTTACTGCCAACCACACCATTTCAACCAGGTGAAATTAATTACTTGTCGGTATTTGCTGCTTGCAAAGACATGCTAACTGGCTAGCTTGGTCCAAGAGGAATGACTAGATGAGTTTATCATTTCCCCTTAGCTAAATGAGTGCTACTAGCTAATGTGAGTGAAATTTCAAAAATTAACTAATACTAGTTTACATCAAAGAGCGGTCTAACTATGGCAGAGGGGGGAAATATACTTCTAACAATAAGGGTACAATTAGAGGGTCAGCGGTTTGATCGCTTGTCCCTGCAGTCAACATGTCGTAGTGTCGTTTGGCAAGATACCTAACCCCAAATTTCTTCTGTAGGCAAATTACAGTATTAAAGTCTATGTATTTCACTTGGATAAAGACGTCAGCTGAATACCGTGAAACAAACATGTAATAAAACCACTGTGTTGCTAACAGGTTAGCCTCATGGATAGCAATAGACAATGGTTGGGGGGTAGTTATATTCAGACAGTAAGGCTGCTTGCCCACCCTCTCCTCATTTAGGACCATATATCTCAATAAGGATGACAAGGTATCTCCTTCTGGCTTGTGGCGCGACACGCTGGCTCTTAGTGCTGACGTCCAGAGACAGGAAAACACAGGGGGTGGGTAGCATTAAAGAGTAATGGCTTTTGTTTATAAGAAAGATCAAATTGAGAGTGCGGCCACTTGGACTCCTTGTTCTAAATTTGCTCTCTTATGTTTCATTTGTGTATCAAATCAATGCTGTTGCCTGGCTCTCCGGGGTGTATGAGAGAGAAAGACCTTTCACATAAATTGGGTTGTAATTTGTTTAGATGGCGACATCAAGCCGTAGCTGTCAGTTTGTGTGTGCGTGATTGTTCATGTGTTTTTGTCAACCATCAAATAAGAAATGCCTCCAGACCCTTCCCCCCACTCCACTGGAAGATCAATAGCCCCTGTTTGGACTACCACTAAGAACTCCTCAACTGCAGTGATTAGAAAACACATTAGTGTTGATCAATTAGGAGCCAAACGTCTCACTTAATAATTGATGGCTCCTCTTGCATTTTACACACACACACACACACACACACACACACACACACACACACACACACACACACACACACACACACACACACACACACACACACACACACACACACACACACACACACACACACACACACACACACACACACACACACACACACACACAGAAAAGGCCTGGCCAAGTGGCAAAGACAGACAGTGGGTGATCCTCAGACCCAACAAAAGCAAGGCGCCATGCTGTATTGACAGGGCCGCCTGGTCTGAATGCCTGATTAGGCTCTCCGGGGCCCCTTTGGCGCTTACACACACACAGACACACGGTCACACACATTGGACTCCATTAGACAAGACAGTGTAGTAGGTGAGATAGACTCCACTTAAGCAGCACTATCCATTTCCCTCAATCGAGCCACAGAGGTGTGTTTGAGCCAGACACCCTGGCTGGGCCTTAAGCGGACACAGAGGAGCCTCACTAACACACACACATACACACACACACGCACACACACACGGATGTCTCCTGCGGTTGCTGTGCTACAAGTCATCAGTACTATAAGTTATCAGCAGTGAATATGGTGCATTTGCACACACACACACACACACACACACACACACACACACACACACACACACACACACACACACACACACACACACACACACACACACACACACACACACACACACACACACACACACACACGGATGTCTCCTGCGGTTGCTGTGCTACAAGTCATCAGTATTATAAGTTATCAGCAGTGAATATGGTGCATTTACACACACACACACACACACACACACACACACACACACACACACACACACACACACACACACACACACACACACACACACACACGATATTGCACATTCACTTGGCAGCTCATTTATTATTGCACCCAAAGCCTTCAAACTAAGTGACCTCAAAAACACAATTCATAACATATGTTTGGAATATTTAATATTTAACATTAGGTGTCAGATTTTCAAGCCTCTATAATTTCTTTTTTCTTTCAGACTTTAAAGACAGGCCTGACAATGGTGGGCAAAGTTGTCACGCAGTTGGCGGGCACCATACCAGCAGGTACTCCGGATGAAGAGGGCACACCTCACAGTGTGATCCGCCGCAGCCCCCACAACCCAGGGGTGGTCACCATCATCGACACACACAGTGTTGGCGAAGGACAGGTCAGTAAAGTGTTTCTGCTTTCATTTGGTATTGTATAATTTATTAATACTGGCACTGTTCACCGTGATTCTGTTTGTTGAATTGTCATTGACACTTCTATGGACATTGACAAAGCAAACAAATAATTTAATTTCAATCAGGGTGACAGCAGGAACAGATATCAGGATATAGTTCATACAACATTAGTATTATGCACAATACAGCAGTTACTACAGCAAACACTGGAAATGTACAACATAGCCATGTCAACACATTTAGTATTGTCAGAATATCAAAAGATGTTTCTCTGTAGTTGTGTTAGTAAGAAATGTAGGGCATTGGCAAGTGTAATTAAGTAACATTTCACATCTAAAACAAAGGTTTCTAGATTGTGTTATAAAAATATATGTAGAGATGGGGTTATAATAAACTCAAAACACAAGCTTCATACATGTAGCTATCCACAAAATGACCCACATATTTGAAACTCATATGAACTCACTTAAAAGTGAACTTGTGTTTGTCACTATTATATTATTTAATTGATTCTATATATAGGAATATAAGCCCTTGTGATTAGTTGGATAAAGGATTATATCATCAGCATGGTATGTCTGTGTATTGGGGCAAACCTCAAAGCCACCTAGTGTTGCCTCAAATGTCTTCAGCCAATGGTTCAATGGTGAGAACAAAATAAGACAGGACTAGCCCAGCTTCCCTGGCTGTTGCTCCTATAGAGATGTAGAGCCTAAACCAAATGTATCTCAAACACGAAATTGACATGACAAATGAACTATATCAAATGCCTCTTCAACATCAAATATAACTGCCAGATTTAGTATTTCATTTTCAACATTCATGTCCAAAGGCATGATGTAATCAGGTTTTCCGTCAGTCTGTCCCATTCTCATGGATGAGATATTTCAGGAACGCCTTCAGGGAATTTGTCAACATTTCGCACAGGTGTCCACTTAGAATCATGGACCAGGTGTTCGAAAGGTCAATGACTGTGACCTAAAATCCGTCCCAGTCTTTTGAATCTTATTTTAGAAACACCTTAAGGGAACTAATTCAAATCTGTGTTCAGAAGAGAGATTAGCCGGTATTGATGATGCATATGTATATTGAAAAAGATACACTAATACACACATTACATAACAGAAAGTTATGATTGTAAAATATTGATTTCCAAACTATCTTTTTGAGTAACAAATGACTGGTGTTTAGAAATGTAAATCAACTTGGTTTCTGTGCATTATTCGATGTTATCTTACCACGTTTTAAAGAAACTTTGCCAAAAAAATCTTTAAAGTGGTTTCAGATTTTTTTCCAAGCACAAACCCACGCACATACCTAAATCTAAATTGTCACCAATTTGGTATTGGCTGTTTGCCTTTTGGATCTTGTAATGTGTGACCCAGGTAAACAAACCGTTGGCCGCTGCAGGTTGGTTTGAAACAGGAAAATCTCCAGGGTTTGGCTTTTTTTTTACGGCTTGGACACTTAGGTTTAGGTGAGTTCACCTAAACCCGCACAGCTGGATGAAAGACGTGACTTATATTTGCTGCATGTAAACATTCTGTTGGTCTGTATATATACATTTCACCACAAGATTGCAAGTAGTAGAGGAGGGTTACATTACCTAAAAAACGACGTTATATCCAGGGTCTAGTCTTTTAATATGTTCTTTGAAATCAAAATGTTCAACTCTTTGGAATAACATTCTATCTCAATACCATCAAAATTTGACCAATTTGGCAAAAAGCTACCAACATTTCAAGAACAAAATATTTAGAATATAAATGTAATCTCATTTTTTTATTTGAAAAAGTATTTTCTATCAGCAGAAATGTTACGATTTGTATCACATATTTAATGACACATTCTTCTCAGATTGGTTGATGCTGATTACTACTCTTGTGTTTTTGGAAGTGTACTTCACAAAAAAAAAAAAAGTTGGCTTAGCTCCATTTTGATTTACGGCCATTAAACATCCTTCTGCACTGACCCAACAAGGTACATATACCAGGATACAGAAAGTTTACACACTAAAATATAGATCCAACCCATGTTATGGTTAGAACCAGGCCAGTTACCTTCAACAGGATCTCGTTTTAACATCTAAAGACATGCTAAAAGCTTGTATCCACTTTACTGTGATTAATCACACTGCAGTAGCTGTCATGTTTTAATGAGGTGTGTAAGCATACACAGTACAGTTTTTCACTGATGTGGTCACCACACACACATTTACTGCTTATTCCTTCTCTCTTACACATCGACTGTGGCCCCGCTGTAGTCATGGAGTGTGTTGTCTTATAAGCTGAACCTAAGCCTTCAGAAGCAGGCCTGCACTTTGTCAGCAGCCGACACACTGTAACCATACACTTGCCATAAACACTGACTGGGCCTGGCTAGCACGGAGGGAAAAGCTTCAAGCGGAAGAGAAATGTACAGTAAAGGGAGGGGAATCATAGGGTGGGCTAGATATGGAGAGTGAATAAAGATTGGGGTTGGTGTGTGCTGGTTGGAGAAATGGTAAAAGGTAGGAGTATAATAGACATTGGTTGCTGTCAGTGTGGCAGTCCAGGATGTTTTCATGTCTTTCAGGATTTGAAATGCCACTTATGAACAGCATCCTCATATTCCATTTTCAACTAAGGTAGTTCCAGGGCTGGTTCCTAGCCGGTTCGTAGCAGATTATGATGTGATTCTTTTTCTTCGTGTTTCCTCTTGAGTAGCCCGAGTTCTCAACCCTGCAAATTTGATCAACTCCGGCCTGAACTATCTTCTTGGCCAACACCAAGAACCAAGTGCAGCGTATCGCAGAGGCACGTTGGAGGCTGGGGCAAACTTAGCCTAATAAGAAAAAGTTCATGGCACTACCGCAAATAGTAGAAAACTGTTACAGTAACCAATTTCGAACCATTGAGTAGCAGTGGTTCTCAGTCCCTGAAAATTGGTGCATTCTTGTTTGAACCAGTTCCCATTTAAAATGCTCAGCCGTCCTCCATAACATCGTTTATGCAACACTGGGGTCAGGTTTAACCCTGTCTATATGTTTTCCCTGAGCAAAGCACTGTTCACACTAGTTTTAGTACAGCCTCTTAATGAAGCATCAGTACTAATAAAAAATAGGTCAGCTTTTGATGATTCATAATTCCTCTCATGCAGCACAAAGAAAAATATTTGGAAAAGTACTTATTTGCCTTTGTTTCTTCAAAGGTCATATGCTAATTATTTTTCTATCCACAAGAGGGCAATGACTCATTCAGAAAGAAGTTTAACTTCCACCAAAGGGTGATGTCAAAGAACACTGCTGAGGGTGGTGGTGATATCAGAATAAACTAAAATGTGAAGAGAAATCCTTGGGCAGGGGAAAGTCCCATTTTGGGTTGAATGTTCTTATTGTTTGAAAATGAGTTTCTGTGTGTGTGTGTGTGTGTGTGTGTGTGTGTGTGTGTTGTGTGTGTGTGTGTGTGTGTGTGTGTGTGTGTGTGTGTGTGTGTGTGTGTGTGTGTGTGTGTGTGTGTGTGTGTGTGTGTGTGTGTGTGTGTGTGTGTGTGTGTGTGTGTATTTACTTCAGGTCTTGGTGAGTGAGGAGTCGGACGGAGAGGGAGTGGTGGCTCACTTCCCAGCTCATGACAAACCCATATCCTGCATGCAATTCAACCCCAGCGGTAAGACACACTAACACACGCGCACATATTTATTTCTGAGGAAAGACTCTTTCCAAGTTAAAAGGAGGCAGTAGAGGAATTACACTTCCATTCAAGTGTAAAATTATGTGTGTTTGGTTCTCATGAGTCCTTATCTAGTCTCCTGAGCAGTCCTGGACTAGCCAACTCAAACAAATGTAATTGTTTGGGTGTATTCATACTGTATTATTTGCAATGAACATGCATTTAGCCCGAGTTTCCCAAACGTATCCCTTTGCACAAACCTTAAAGGGGCCCTTTGACCATTTTCAGATTCATATTTGTATTTTGTGCCTCTACTGTGACATGTGTACAGTTAAAAAACTGCTTCATTTTTTTCAAACTTTTCAAACTCTGCCTGATCTGATTGGTTAGCTGGCTGGCTCTGTTTTGATTGGTCAACCGCTTGGAGATGTCAGGCCCATAAGCATATCACATATATAATGTGTTAGAGCGCTAGCCAATAGAAGTGGGAGTGTTACAAAGTGATGTCATTATGTTACGGAAGTAAACAAAGGAGTCCAATGGAGGCATTTCAGGCAGAGGGGGAGTGTTTACATGCACACAAAAACCTAAATAACACGATACAGGAAAGGGAAAACCTCCAAAAGCATAATACGACTTTTTAAGACCCCCCAAAACTGGTTCTAGTTGTACAGTATGAAATAGCTATAAGGAATAACTAGAAATGAAATGGTTTCTAAGAACGCCGTCTTCTTTCAGCCATAGGTTTTAAATGACAAATAGGTTTCCTAATTCAGCTGAACAAAAAAGCAAGATCCTATTTTTTTACTTTATGTCAATGGACTTTACAAGTTATGAATCAGTGTTCTGAAATCAAATTTAATGTGTACTCACCTCTCATCATAGTATTTAACTCTGACATTTCCCTTAACAACCTCTAAGTATTGCTGCCCCCAACCTACAAATAAAGGCTATCTTGTAATACGTTACTTGAGCTGGTGAATGTGCCTGTTACTCTTTTGGTGTGTATGCCTGTATGTTTGTGTGCGTGTGCATGTGTGTGTTCATGTATTTTATGCTCTGTGTTGTGTGTGGATGTGCAGTTAATAATGGAGCTGCTGAGAGATGGCTCTCACTCCTTGACCTCCAAGTCCCAAAAATTCTTCATTTACCGAGACTTATGGCTAAACGCTGCAGCTCTTTATGAGCACAAACAGAATGGCATTGGAGACAAATGAAGACAGGACATGTTAGTCCTTCCAGCAGGAAGTAAACATGATATCTATGAAAAAGCAACACATTGTTTAATAAAAACCAACAGTGCTGAAGGGGGCCCTATTATGTTAATTTTTACATGCTTTAATGTTCAAAAAGTGTATTTCTCTCAAACTGCCTGTGCTGCAGTACCACTTTTTCCCCTTTTCTGGTTAGCTGGTTAGTCAGCTCTGTTGTGATCAACCTTTATAGATGTCCTGCCCCTTAACCTATCACGTATGATGTGTGGGAGCGCTAACAGGAGTGTTCCATCGTGATGTCATTATATTAAGAAAGTAAACAAAGTAGTCCAATTTAGATGTTTCAGGTGGGAACTGCTTCTAGTGTGAACTTTGGGATTTTTGCCTTTGCAGACCATTTACATGCACACAAATGAAAACAAACAAGTAGCAGGAAACATACAAGAAAAACCGTGTCAGTAGAAACCATCAACACGGCATTAAATTATTCAACATTTTAACTTTGAGTACATCAGACTCACAATTTTTCCTGATTCCGATCTTTTATCAGTGAGTTATTGTATTGACGACTTTTCTTCATATGGGAGGACAAGCTTTACTGAACTTGAATCTTTTCTGGTTGCCAGGCCACCATCAATAGCAACAGCGATGTTAACCAGAATTTGAATCTGTAACTACAAAACTAGGGTTAGGGTTACGTTTAGGCCATTTAAAAAGTGCTGTTGGGTTGTCGGTGAAAGGCTTTAGCGGATGTGCCGTTGAAGATGATGTCATGGCAGCTTCATGCAGCATCATTACAGTGATCAGAGGAAAATCTGGCTAAAGCTGACATGGTTTCATTTTCAGTGGAAAAAACGAATGGACAAAAGCACCTAGTACCAAAAGGGTTGAGTAAAGCGGAAGCGTAACATGCATTAGAAACTTGCTTCATGTGTGTTTTTGGAATCAGCTAAATTTGAATATGTAGGTCCTTGCCCTTTCTTTATGTGGCTGCCATTGAGGTTTAGTGTGTCCCTTTTTCGTTTCTAACTTCATCATAGTTGAGGTTGATCATTTTTATTGAGAGATATGAGCTTCCAATTCCTCTATTCTTCAACTCACTAAGCTATGCCAGATTCTGGAAGTGACTTCAGTCAGCTTTCATTAAATGTCCCCAGAGAGTCTTTTAAAAAAACGTTTTCTTCCTTTAGGTCCAAGCTAGTTGTCAACAGAAGTGTACTTTCAAGATTGCACATGTGGCAGTTTGTTTCCATGTACTTGTACAAGCTGACAGTGCCCCTGTGACCGTTTCTACAAGGCATCATAAACTTAAAACTCTATGCACTTATCATCTTTCTGACTCATTATAGTGTGAGCCAAATCTAAACGGCTACATTACTACTGTAAACATAACCAAATATGAAGCCAGAATTTAAATGTATTTTTGGCGTCAAATGACATTAGGAAATAATCCTCACACTAGTGAAAGGCTACTGTTTTCACTCTTCAGATGGCAGGACTTCTTTAATCAGTATTTATTCTTCTATTCATTTTCATCTCTGAGCTGCCAGCTTTGGATTGTCCCATAATTAAAGGCCTCTTGATTTGATCAGAGCCCAAATCCTGAGCGACGGGTTCATTGGTCTGGCTCTTGGTGAAATCTTTCCAAGAAGTTTAGGGAAGTTGCTTTTACAGTGGTCAAGCTCAACATGGCAGAAACAAGAAGGATAGACTTAGCAGGAAACAATGATATGACTCAAACTGAGCCTGGAAAGCCCTGGAGTTCTGGCCGGGAAGAGTTATGTATAAAACCCCAGTGGCTTCTGTGTGTTGGAAGCTCTACAGAGGGCGGACTGGAGGCCGCCAGCTCTTAGTGTGGCGGCTGGCGCTATGCGGCACTTCGGTGGATCTGTGGATCTATTCCTAGTGGTTTAATTAGAGGGAAGCAGATGAAGTGCAGTGGCGAAGCGCTCTCTTTAACGGCTGCAATATGTGTGCGCTTGTTTTCTTTCACATGTCGTCCTCTTCACCCGTCTTTAACGATCCTTGACTTGATTATTAGGTACGATGCCAAGGTCAAAATACACTCATGTTTTGATGGCAGAGTTATTGTCCAACAACGTGTGCATTACTTTTGAGTAGGACTGGCACTAGATGGAGTGACTGATCCAGCAACCATGCAAGTCACCTACCCCTTCATTCTCTCTTTGTTTGGAGTCATACTCAGTTGGATGAAGTGCTTTACATGCAGTGGCATTAAGAATTTAAACACAACAATATGCATACTATCAGGAAAATTTCATGCAGTTTCAAAATGTTAAATATTCATGAATGAGACACACAATTTTCAATCCTCAAACATTTAAGAGGGTTGAAATATGTCCGCTCTCCAGCTTCCAGTCCACATTCCTTATTATTTTGGTCTGATTCAATTCTATATAATGGTCATTGCACATAGTACAGGTACTGAGACAAAAAAATGCATCAAATCAGATGTGCAAAAAGCAGTAAAGTTTACATGAATGTAATGTTCAGTCAGATATAAGAGTGACAAGTTCAATGCTGCCACAGTTATGTGAAGATATGCATGTTTGTGGGGGGATTTAAAGGGCAAACTAACTTAGAGCTCTCTGGTAAGCTCTAATAGATCTTGAATAAGTGTATTGAAGTAAATAGTACTACGTAGATGTATAAAGTATTACCTTTTCCCGAATAACGAGGACTCTATTTTGTGAAGCCGTGCAAATATTATGAATATGGAATTTTCCTGAATACCAATCAAAGTGATGGCAGATGTATCAAGACCAAACTGTCCCCTTAACCATATCCCTGGTTTAGTAACAGGGCAGTCTAATGAATAGCCTGGCCTGCCGAGGCTGACCATTGAGGCAGCTGTGCCGTGAAGCCAGCTCTCCACGGTGTAATAACTCTCTTTCTCCATCCTACTGATGTGTGAAAGAAACCAGGCCGTCGGCGAAAAACCCCTGGACCCACACGCACATGTTGAACACAAGGGGAATTCCCGCACACAAGCAGCTTCCCTCGGCCACACGTTTATAGACACACGTTGAGCATGGATTGAGTTGTGTCTCCAAACCGATGTAGTAATTAGCAATCACAGTCTGCTCTGATGTGATTTACAACGGCTACTCTGCCCGGCTCTGCGTCTTGCCTCTTTCACTATTTGAACTTGGAGTAAGTGTCGACATTGTAATGTTTGGGAATATTTTTTAACAGTGATCCTAATGTCTACCTTTGAGTGTCAAAGCTAGGTTTGCTGGTACCTCAGTTATGTTTTCAGATTTTCAAAATGAGTGAGAACTATTCTGTGCTGTTTGCACTAGCAGAGGCAGATAGTCAAAGAATTTACTTAAAAACCATGTACTGAAACCATCACCACAGGCACCCTAACCTAAGAGTTAATTAACGTACGCAGATCATACTCATTGCTCTACGGAGTGCTTTTAAGCTTGTTTATACAAAATATGAGAGCAAGAATCTCTAGGTTGGTGTTCATGGTGAAAAAACAATGTCAAACAAATAGAAAATCACCCGAACATATCGCTTTAAGAAGGTGATCCAGTACCACAGAAAGACACGATGTGGACACACAGCTTTACACGGTCAAAACTAAATATGTACACCAGTGACCCCTCTGGAAAGCTTGGCCGAAAAAAGACTCACCCCAGCTACCCCCCTTGCCAGACACTCACTAACACCCCAGACACCTCAGCAGTGTGGAGTCATCGGCAGCCCACGCGATGCGGTAACACACAAGTCATGTAGTTATGTAGGTGGGTGGCTTTGTGGAGGGATGAGTTTTTTTCTCATGAGTTGAGTTCTTGTTTGTTTGTTCTGGCAACAGTGTCCAAGGAATCACAGTGATGAGCGACCCGGACGGAAATTCTGTAAATTTCACTTTAGATTAAGACAGCGACTTGTAAAGACAGATAATGGATGACACATCTTGCAATGTTTATCACGGCCGGCAACAAAAAGCTATTGGATGGAATGAATAACTTGATGCCTTGCAATTCCACGAGCTATAACAGCGGTAGATACTGGTATCCCCCTTGTATAAGTTTGGGGGGCTGTATTCATTTGTTCGTCCCTACCAAGGCCCAGACTTTTATTAAAGGTCTCCTATTATGCTATATTTCAACAATATATTGTAGGGCAACATCTATACAAAACATGTCTGTGAAGTGTTTTGCTCAACATACCAAACAGATCACCTATTGTAGCATGCCTCATCCCCCTCTATTTCAGCCCTGTTCCTGAAGTGCTGATTCTGTGACTGTCGCTCTAAATTTGCTGGCCACGCCCCTTTGGAGCGTCACGCAGCTCTCTGTCTGAATAGAGCAGTTTCTAACGGAGAAACTCAGCTAAACGCTGCCGTGATTAAACCCCATATTATGTTCAAAACCACATCAAGCATTATTTCTGAAACACTTCTCAGAGTTTACCACTAGAACAGAGACATTATATGTATTATATATACAACAACTCTAAGTCCCTCCTGCAGACATCCTGCTGAATGCACACGCACACAGAGCTGCTGCGGAGGGGATTCAGCTCACAACTGTATTATGCGGACAATAGGTTGGGACGTGTCACATGGGGGGGATGTTGCCAAGAGTTCAATGTAAAGCCTGCCCACATTTCCGATATGATGTCATAACCGAAGCAAATCTGGATCAGCTCGTTTGTACCCCCGTTTTTAGAGTTGTGGGTAAGGAGGAAAAGAGAGAGGGTTATATTTTCTGACACTTTGTGTGTCTCCTTACACACCGGGGACACATATATGTATAAAAGACAGCAAAAAGTGCATTTTGCATGAGAGGGGACCTTTAAAGAATCAACTTTTCTTTGGTTTCTTTTTACATGTTATTATAGCTGACACTTTTATCCAAAGCAACTTTCATACACTTTAATACCTTAGATGAATATACAGGAGCAATTTTGGGTTACGATTCCTGCCCACTGACACTTCAAATGTGTCGTACGGTGGTCTTTCAATTGGAATGTTGTGGGTTCGATCCCATCCCTAACATGTTGATGTCTCCTTAGGGAACACGAGTTGTATAGCCATCATGTGTGAATGTGTGAAAATGTTTGTTACCTTGAGCCAATGGGACATTGCCCGTTGTGAATGGGGTGGGAATGGATTATGTAAAGCGCTTTGAGGGGTAATAAAGACTGGATAAAGCACAATATAAATACACTTCATTTACCATATACCATTTAACATATTGACTGCAAATGCTAGTGATCGAACCACTGTCCTTCTTATTGGGTGGTGTTGTCTTTTTTACCCCCTGAGCAACAGCCAGCCTACAAACATACTGTATTTCTGCCACATAAAGAATATTGAATGCTGTTGATGATTTAAATGTATTTCAAAAGAAACAGGGGGTTTTGCACAACCCTAAATGACTCCAACTTAACAGCCATGTTGTCCCACACTTGTTGTCTTACTGTCTTACACACAGCTCTCCATTAAATCAATGGACAATCCAAGCATTGTGAGATCTTACCTAAGAGTGGTGGTTGAACATTTTTAAAGGGATTTCATTCGTTAACAGAGCAGAACAGAACCCTGAAAAAGTTTTTTAAAGAGTCTGTGTTAATGCAAGGGGCTTACCTCTCAAGCCTCACTGTCTGCCTGTTTGCTCAGAAGAGGGATTAAGTGCTGATCACAGGCCCTAATTCTTTATCAGTAGATTGTGGACAGGAGCAATTTGTTTTGGGGCTTTTTAAACATGACATCAAAAGAGTCCTGGTGTCAAAGGTCTTTCTAAGCTGCTGTGAGAACATGTTTGTTCCATGGTGACAAAAAAACAAAGAAAAAGTATTAGGATTTACTGGGAATCTGGATTAGATGCAGTAAATTGGGTTTGTGGCTTTGTCGGATGAACTTTGTCAGGTGAGGTTCATCCTGTGCTATTGGAAATTCTTCCTAGCAATAGATCTCAAGTATTGTTTTTGTCTGCCTTCAGAACAGTCAAACTTTATGTACCGGACCACTATGGTGTCTTTAAAGTGATATGAGTTTTGCCATGTTAAAAATAGACGGCATTCCGGTCAATTCCAGTACTATCAAACTCTTGTCTTACCTGTGTCCTGTGTTTGCATTTCTTTTTCTAGAAAGAACAGGTGAGGTTTGGGAAAATGAGAATTTAGAGAAACATGTTAAACCTAGAAAGTTGCGTGTTTGCCATTTTCGGGGCATCATGACGGTCTGTGGAGTGTGCCAGTGTTCAACTTAGGTCAAGTTTTTACACTTGAACAGATTGAAAGGCCAGGTAGAAAAGGCAATGTTTTCATGCTCTGATGTTTTGATATCAGTGTTTCCCATGTTGTTGTAATTAAATGTGTTATTTTGAGCACAATTAAAGGATTGTAAAATTCAGTGCACTATGAGTAACCGGATGGTGTTGAATGGTCAAAACTTTGAGTACGTAACAGCAGCTGACTGTGCCAATAGTCACTTCCGGTAAGGAAACAGCTGCTCTAAAGTCCAGCATTACTTAACTGCAGCAAAGCAAAAAGTTCTATCACTGGACTTGAATCAATGTATTTTGTATTGAGACCAATATTACAAATTTGCTTGAGGGGGTTTAGCTTTCTTTATTAATTTAAATGTAAGCTACATTTGTCCAGGCTGATAGCTGATCCTAGTTATTCACAAATACATTGGCATCAACATTTATGCCTGCATGAAAGTAACAAACAGATACATTTGAGTTAAATTACTCACATTAATAGAGGTACATACTATAATGACCATAGAGCACAGACACATTTTTTCAACTGTCAGATTACTCTAATCTTTACCAAAGTGGTATAACAACCATATAAATAATAGTTCTGGTTGATTTAAATTGTACTTGTTTTTTTCTTTTGAAACAACCAAGTTGATTGATTTTGACCAGGAAATGTGGCAGTTATTTAAAAAATAAGTAATTTAGGTCAAGCAATAGTAACTTACATATACAGAGCTATTCCAGAGGCGAGGGCCATTGAAACTTTCTCATTGTACGTCTTTGTTCTCACCTTTAAACTCAATAAATAAATCAGTATCAGAGGACCTGAGTAAGCTATAAAAGGATGGTAATATCGAAGTTAAAATTGACAGGCATCCAATGACGGGAATTTAGGACAGGCAAGATGCTGATCTTTGTCGATACGGATGCTGCTTCATTCCACAGGATCTATAGCTTTTGTATAGTGATCAAAGAGAATTTGAAAGTAAAGCATTGTAGTAATATTAGAGAGTTGTTGGTAAGTGGATAGACGTTGGTAGAAACATAGGATAATGAATGATTGTTAACGGTTTATAGTTGATCGAAGTAAAACTTTGGTGATTTGTGTTCTTAGAATATAACATTATTCTGTATTGTATATGCCCAGCATATGTGTAAATGCATACAGCCACAAAAAGTCCTGTCCTTCCCCCCGAACCTGGCAGCACTGAAGACAAAGCTTCGTCTTACGATGGATACTCTTTCATTTGTGCATTGGGCTCATTTGCTCTGAAGTTTATTCCTCCCGGTAACAGTAAGTCCCCCAAGTACTTCATCTTGTGAGCTTTATGCCTTCCACATGGTTATAGTTTTGGATTTTTTTCAGAATTTCAAAGGTTCTTTTGGGCCTAGTGTTGTTAATTAAAAAGTGGACTAGTTTTGTTGTGGCCTTTTGTGTTGCCAAGTAGGGAAATCATGGCCCTCTTTGTTGCTCTCTCCACTTCTTCCTCTGCTTTGCTTGCGCTTTCTCTCTCTCTCCCTTTCTCTCTCCCACTCCCACTCCCTGGTCCCATCTGCCTTTGTCGAGAATAAAGCTATCCCAACCACTTTGTAAATGAAACATCCTTCCACTATTAATGGGATTGAGCAGATGTTTTCTGTTTGGATGGTCAGAGATGGGACAGCAAAGCCTGCAGCGGAATAAAAGATTTTTTTTGGGGGGGAAAAAACAGAAAGCAGATATTTATGGAAATGATTATATCACTTCCCTCATGTCCCATTCAAATGCATGTCTCGCACACATGGCAAATTAGAGGTCATCCCTTCCAGTTTAGCGCATGTCTAAGTGCTTGTGCCAGCAATTTCTGTACTAAAACATCGTAAATAACACTGTAACCCCTGGGACAAGGTGTTATAAATAGGACGTGTCAAACCCTGCTCCAGCCAGCCTCTGGTTTTCCTGAAACCCTCTCTTTTCACCCGCCGGGCGGCTCAGCTACTTTTTAATTTGGCCATCCTGCGGGCTAACCGACTGACGCCTCTCGGCGAGGGCCTCTGTATTTCAACAAGGCCACAAAAGCCCCAGTCCTCAGGCAATCGCACTCACAAAACTCTCCAGCTTTTCTGAGCTGTTACTTTTTTGGAGCCCAGACTCCACCACCATCAGCAGGAGAAGAGAAAAGCCGGCCCCTGCCAGGACACAGCGGCCATGTCTCATCCGTCAGAAACCAAGGGGCCAGACTCTCCAGCCACTGGGTGGGCAGGGCCCGGCTGAAACACAGAAAGAAGGAAGAAAGAAAAAGAAAGAGTCGAGTGTGGGGGATAGAGGGTTCGAGAGCGAGAGGAAGCTCCCAGATAAACAGACCGCAGCGCCTCAACTCCTAATCACCCTGCGCTTCCGTTTCCAGACTCTATAATTAGAAGGGCCCCGTCCCTTTTTTCTCTGTATTCCGAGTTGACGCAAATGCTTCTTGTGGCTTGGCACCTCGTTTGGGGCGTGGGTTTTCAAGAGTTTACAGGCCCTGGGCCATAGCTCTCTGGCTTTCTGGTCGCTCTGATACAGCATGAATAGCTAACCACTGTCTTAATGCACACTTCACTTGGCTTCTCTTCTTCTCTCCTCCTTCTACCTACCGTACGAGAATCTGCATGACCCCATCGCTCCGCCACCTCCCTCATTCCACCTCTTCATCATCTTTAAATATAACTGTTCTTCAGTACAAGTCTTAAAAAAAACCTCTTAATTCTGAATGAATGTGCAAAACTTTTAGGCTTTTTCTTTCCAGAGAGGGAGTGTTTCCATCTTCCTCGCATGTGTTGCTAAATCTTTTAATCTCATGCCATGTCAGCCTCCTCTTTTCACATTTGACATGCCACCCAATAAAGCCCGGCCACTAATTAAAACCTACTGTAGCCTTCGCATAAAAAATTCCACGGGGGAAAAACTTGGAGGAAAACTACTAATTACTTTAATATCATTTATGTCAGGGAGTTGTCAAAAAGAGTTATGTTTGGATATTTTTTTCAACTGTTACAACATATAAGTGATGTGTTTCCAACAGTTTGAGTTACTGCCCTAGTCTACAGGCTTGTTTGTTACATCTCGAAGCTTCTGCTAAAGGTTTCGGGATGCACTTGAAAAGCTGGGCTGTGTTTTTCCTAACTGAGCTAGATTGGATCTGGGTTTGTTGTGGTGTGGTTTGTTGAGCATGTTGTTTATGGTGGAGGCCTATAATTTCTGGAGTTTGATGACCTTAAATAAAATTAGACCAAATGAATGGGCCTGTCAGTGGGGGTTACACTGTGGGGGTGAATCTAAGTGGCACACACACACCCATGACCATACGCGGATGTACGAATACATGGATGTTCTCTTTTACTGACAATCATCGTCGTGTCCGTCCTCGAGGAAGCACACGACTCAAACCCTCCTTTTAACCACACCAAGCTATCATGCAATGAAGGGTGCATTTTATGACATCGACAAATGATGGCTGGCTTTGTTTTAATGGGCTGGTTTGTTTGTTTTAAATGCACAGTAATTCTGTCATGTCGTCTAGCTTTTGCTCTGCGAGGTTGGATGTGTTTTCTCTCTTTGTGAGAGCCGCTGAAGCTAAATACAGTTTAAATATTTTGGTTGGCCTGACTTTGTATCAGTTTACTAGTGTCAACACACTGGCATGATTTACAGTATTTTGGTCAACCTTGCAAGGACAAAAAGGTAGATGTTTTAGTTTTCTCTTAGCTTTACATCTTAAAAAAAAACAGAAGAATTGATCTATAAATGTTTGGATTAGTTATTTGCAGTATTTATCAATTGGAATGTACTTGGGAATCAAAGCGTGTAAATGTGTGTAAATGAACCTTAACAGTTCAAATTTCAAATGATTGTATTACCCTGTATCACATTTGTAAGATAAAACTAGTGAAATACTTGCCAAGGATATTGACATTTAAAGGCGGCCTATTATACTAATTTTCAGCTTCATATTTGTATTTTGTTCCTGTACTGTGACATGTTTAAAAAAGCTCTTTATTTTTCTCATACTGCCTGTGCTGCAGCACCTCTTTTCACCCTCTGTCTGAAACCAGAGCCCAGTCTGCTCTGATTGGTTAGCTGGCCGACTCTGTTGTGATGGTCAACTGCTTAGAGATGTCCCGCCAATAGCTTATCCTATACAAGGTGTTGGAGCGCTAGTCAATTGAAGCGTGAGTGTTACGTAGTGATGTCACTATGTTACAGAAATGATTCAAATGGAGGCATTTAAGACAAGGGGGAGTGTGTGGAAGAGAAACTCCCTCTGGTGGGTACTTGGATACCATTTGCATGCAAAAAAAACTTTATGACACATTACAGGAAAGGGAAAACCCAAATATTTCCACATTGAAGTTGGAGACAACATTTACCATTTCAAATACTTTTTTTTCTTCATAGATAGAAAATAAATATAAAACCTGGCCTTGTGTACTGAATTTTGCTCCAGTGATTTTAGTATGTAAGCGAAAACTGAACATGAAATATTTTTGATTCAAAGCTCAATGTAGACCACAATTGACAAAAAAAATTACAAAGTTACGATAATAACACAACATGTTGAAGCCTGCTGTTGGAGTGATTCATAATGTTGATGACTGTTTGTGTGTTAATTGTAGGAATGCTGTTGGTGACTGCAGATACTCTGGGCCATGATTTTCACGTCTTTCACATTCTGACCCACCCATGGGCATCCTCACAGAGCGCTGTTCACCATCTATACACCTTGCATCGAGGGGAAACTGAAGCCAAGGTATGGGATACACACAACTGCACATCCTCGTGTTGAAATAGCTCTGAACATCACAAGAGTTTACATTTGACGCTTTGTTAACCATTTCCACTTTCTCCTTTATTTTCCCTTCCAAATAAATAGTTGGTGTCAATTTTTGCATCCAATAAGTCTTCCAAATTGAAGTAAAACCCTCTAAATAACATACAAATACAAAGAGATCAATGTTAAAAAAAACCTGAAGAAATACTACAGTGGGAAGTATGTAAAACTTTACATACTTTGGATGTCGGTCCATTGACATAAAACGAAAGTGTCAAGAGTCTAGAGAAATTAGAGGTATATTACAGAGTTTTGAAACCTAACAACATTTTTAGAATTCAGCTGAAATTAAGGAGGATGCAGGCCAACAACGGAGACACATTGACACAATTTTATAGAGTAAATATGCAGCATTAATCAAGAATAATCAATGAATAATGCATAATTACCAATTCATGCTTCCTGTTTGCAATATACCCACAGAAAACTATCACTACATTATTGTTGTGCTATAGCAGGCTGTAATCTACTACTGCTGCAACTTTAGACCATGACGATGAGCGGTTGTTCCTACAATCCTATTGCTAGTAGTAAATGATATGCACCCGGGCCAGTGGAAGCTGTCCAAACTCCAAGTAAAAGGACAGGGGCAAACATATACTGTAAATTTTACTCTACATCAACATTCTGTTCATCACGGGACTAGCAGTTAACAGAAATTACAAATTAAACACAGGAAATAATTTCTCCTACTTTGAATATTCCTCGACCGTGACACACTTGCATTGCAGGTTGGAAGTGCTTACTCAACAAAACTACTTCAGGCCTTGTGCGGTTCATGGTTATTGACTGGGAAAACGCACACACACAAACACACACACACACACACACACACACACACACACACACACACACACACACACACACACACACACACACACACACACACACACACACACACACACACACACACACACACACACACACACACACACACACACACACACACACACACACATTCTCACAGCCGCCCATGGTTAATGTATGACCAAACGGCAGGTCCGCTGACCGGCTGCACACTGAGCCTGCTTTGATCCTGCCTGTTGTAAACACTGAAGCTGGCCTAGCCTAATGCTTTGGCCAGGGGTTATCACCTTCACAGGCACACACACACACAGGCACACACACACACAGAGTGATAAAGTTTTCAGTTAGGTGGGTGGAGAGACGCCTTATCTGTCTTTAGCGGCCAAACATGCGGCTGGCTGTCAGTGACCTGAGGCCAGGTAAACAGACGTTAGCTGATAACACATGTAAGGGACTGAAGGAGGACCAGAATGTGGATCAGAGCGGGGCCACGGGGCAAACTGGAAAACGCTAGTCACTGAGGTTAAAGGGGTGAAACTCCAGCACTGCTTTACTCTGCAGCCCTGCACGATCAGCTGTGACTACAGTGATTTGTGTTTTGAAGGCTGATGTGTTTACATGCACGCTGGATTTCAAAGCTGAACATGAGAAACTCTGGATGTAGCATCACTAATACTCTCAAGTGAGCTAAGGTTCAAAATAGATTCCTCTAAGGGTAGTTAGACATCTGCATATTAGGTTATATGATTTTATAGTAACCCGGTTACTCAATGCTAACACATTGCAAAAATGGTCTTTCTCTGTATCAATATATTAAACTTACTATGTATATAAGCATATATATGGTAGATAATAATAAGCGTATTAATAATACTAAAAGTCAGGCTCTTCACTCGCGTGATGTGTATTACTTTATGGCTTTAGTGAGAATGTGGGCACGAGTTCTGTATAAGTTGATTTTGAACACAGCAGGACCAAGTACGGACCCTTGGTGGACTCCATGTGTCGTGACTGTTCAGATTTATATCGACCAACTGACCCAAAAAGGCGAGGGATAATTCAGATTCAAACCAAGATCGTTATCGTTGACGGTATACGCAGCACTAAGATACAGCAGTATTAGGACACATACTTTTTAATTGTCTCTATTTATTGTTTTTAATCGGAATCAAGATTAAAGAACACTAAACCAAATATTTAGGAGCAATAGGATGATGAATCGATAAAAAGCAGCCTTTTTTAATGATTTTACACATACAGTGGGGCAAAAAAGTATTTAGTCAGCCACCAATTGTGCAAGTTCTCCCATTTAAAAAGATGAGAGATGCCTGTAATTTTTATCATAGGTATACTTCAACTATGAGAGACAAAATGAGAAAAAAAAATCCAGGAAATCACATTGTAGGATTTTTAATGAATTAATTGGTAAATTCCTCTGTAAAATAAGTATTTGGTCAGCTACAAACAAGCAAGATTTCTGGCTCTCACAGACCTGTAACTTCTTCTTTAAGAGGCTCCTCTGTCCTCCACTCGTTACCTGTATTAATGGCACCTTTTTGAACTCGTTATCAGTATAAAAGACACCTGTCCACAACCTCAAACAGTCATACTCCAAACTCCACTATGGCCAAGACCAAAGAGCTGTCAAAGGAGACCAGAGACACAATTGTAGACCTGCACCAGGCTGGGAAAACTGAATCTGCAATAGGTAAGCAGCTTGGTGTGAAGAAATCAACTGTGGGAGCAATTATTAGAAAATGGAAGACATACAAGACCACTGCTAATCTCCCTCGATCTGGGGCTCCACGCAAGATCTCACCCCGTGGGGTCAAAATGATCACAAGAACGGTGAGCAAAAGTCCCAGAACCACACGGGGGGACCTAGTGAATGACCTGCAGAGAGCTGGGACCAAAGTAACAGAGGCTACCATCAGTAACACACTACGCCGCCAGGGACTTAAATCCTGCAGTTCCAGACGTGTCCCCCTGCTTAAACCAGTACATGTCCAGGCCCGTCTGAAGTTTGCTAGAGGGCATTTGGATGATCCAGAAGAGGATTGGGAGAATGTCATATGGTCAGATGAAACCAAAATAGAACTTTTTGGTAAAAACTCAACTCGTGGTGTTTGGAGGAGAAAGAATGCAGAGTTGCATCCAAAGAACACCATACCTACTGTGAAGCATGGGGGTGGAAACATCATGCTTTGGGGCTGTTTTTCTGCAAAGGGACCAGGACGACTGATCCGTGTAAAGGAAAGAATGAATGGGGCCATGTATCGTGAGATTTTGAGTGAAAACCTCCTTCCATCAGCAAGGGCACTGAAGATGAAGCGTGGCTGGGTCTTTCAGCATGACAATGATCCCAAACACACCGCCAGGGCAACGAAGAAGTGGCTTCGTAAGAAGCATTTCAAGGTCCTGGAGTGGCCTAGCCAGTCTCCAGATCTCAACCCCATAGAAAATCTTTGGAGGGAATTGAAAGTCTGTGTTGCCCAGCGACAGCCCCAAAACATCAGTGCTTTAGAGGAGACCTGCATGGAGGCATGGGCCAAAATACCAGCAACAGTGTGTGAAAACTTTGTGAAGACTTACAGAAAACGTTTGACCTCTGTCATTGCCAACAAAGGGTGTATAACAAAGTATTGAGATGAACTTTTGTTATTGACCAAATACTTATTTTCCACAATCATTTGAAAATAAATTATTTAAAAATCCTACAATGTGATTTTCTGGATTTTTTTTTCTCATTCTGTCTCTCGTAGTTGAGGTATACCTATGATAAAAATGACAGGCCTCTCTCATCTTTTTAAATGGGAGAACTTGCACAATTGGTGGCTGACTAAATACTTTTTTGCCCCACTGTACATACATGTCAATGAATAAAAACAATTGGTTACAAGGAAATTGTACACCCCACCTTGAATGTTATTCGATCATTTCATGGCCGATATCAATAGTATCATTGATTCCGTTACTGTGTAGCAAATCAATGGAACCCTCGATATGTTCTATATGATAGAAGCTATAAACATAGAAAGCTGAAATACTTTATCAGTCAGAATGTTTTACTCTCTACTTTTAAAAAAAAATGTATTTTCTTTTTTTTTGGCAAGCAGTGCCTTTAATATAGTGCAGATGAAAGGTGGGAGACAGAGGGGAAGACGCGCAGCAAAGGGACTCACCTGGGGCCACCGCATGGGGATCAAACCCTGCCGCCTGCTCTACCCACTGAGCTATGCAACAGTCCTCTCTACTTTCTTAATTCACATTTTTATGCCTTGCTTGTTGGCGGTCCAGAATGCTGGGTAAAAATATGTAGAAAAATAATTAAAGCTCCACTCCACTCCAACCTCTCTGTTTGCTTTTTCTTTCTTTTATTTTTCTGTTGTTCACAACTTCCTTATATTCCCTTCCTAATGCTGTCACACTTGAGTTATTTCCAAGCGCATTGTTGTTGTCTCAATTCAATTTTATCTGTCTGTCCATCTTTGTCACATGCTTGTCCTTCCTCAGGTGAACATAGCTGCCTAATCTACTTTACTGATTAAGAAAAAAGTCAGAAGCATTAGCCTTGTTGGCATCTCTCTGGCTGCCTAGGATGTCAATATTCAGTGTATGAGAACACGATAGATCAGGTTTGGAATGTGATACCTCCACACCAGCACCAGCATGAGACTTTATTAAGATAACAATTGACAAATGTTTGGTAGATGCATGTTTGTCACGCGATGACTGCACATTAACAGCCACACTTAACTTACCCACTGTCTGATAAAATAGATTTGACAGTATGCTCCAGTCGCCAATTTACAGTTGAAGCTCTGACAGGTCTATTATGACCAATTACAGTACGCACAAAGTAGCCCTTTCTCGTCTCCAAGCTTTCCCTAATCAGCCTAAGCAGAGGTCATGCCTCTTCTTTCACTCATCTTTGTGAAGTAAAGTAACTGTCTGGTATTCGGAGGATGCCCCATTAACTGTCATTGCTGGGAACAATTACCTAGTTTGACTTGGCGAAAGATAAGACAGGCCTGCAGGTACACGGCTGCCTTTCTGATTGGCTGGCTAGCTAGCTGGCTAAAGGGTTGGACATTCTTCACAGCAACTTTCCTTTTTTTTTCACCCCAGTCTACTTTGTCCAGTTTTTTATGGAATGTGGAATAATAGTTTCTGTTTTAGAACACTGTCACTGTTCCCTTTGCTTGTTTTTCATCTGGTTGGTTTCCTACATGGCTGATGCTCAGGGAGATCCTTCTTCTGAAGGGTCTTCTGCCTGAGATTAAGTCAAAGTTTGAGGAGTAAAACTAACAAAGATCGCCATCAAACTATTTATTTTTAATGCAAAGAAGCACGTATTTATGGAAGGGGATTAAGGCCGGATCTCATTTTGTTGAGATCCGACAAGTTTTTTTTTTAAAATTGAGTTTAGAGATACAAAACTGAATTCTGAGAGAACAGACTGAATTCTGACTTGTTTTTCACAATTCTGACTTCTTTCCATATTCCCATATCCCCTTATAAAATGGCTAATCTTCTCATCCTGGTTGACTTTTGTCAAGCACTTCAGGAAGATACAATTATCTGTGTAATCCTGAGTTTCAAAGAAAATAATACAGAAGGGATTCAGCCTTTGTTCAAAATATCCATCCATCCAGGCAGTCTAAAAGAAGTTGCTTGGAGCTGCTGAAACCAAATATCTGGGAGTTAGTGAGCCGACTGTATGTAAATGTTTGTTCAAGGATGGTTACAAGCACACCGCCAGTTAAAATAGTAATCATATATATTAAAATCCAAAGATGAAGCATAACCAGCAAGTTGTCATTCATTCACTTGTGGTTGTTTCATACTGACCATTTACATTTTTTTCTTTAAAATACATGTGTCCTTTGCTCAGGCACTTACAATGTCTTTCATTAATCACAGTTGATCTATATCTTACACTCTGTCACCCAAGATCAGAACAAAGTCCCGTTTTTACAGATACTTAAAAAATGTCTACGTTTTCTAAATTCAGTCAACAAAGCACATGATAAAGACACCAATAACTCTTCAGATTGTAAAGGTTTCTAAGCGGCCGGTAGCTCTTATATAAATTCTACATTTTTGACATCTTTTAGTCTTTTTTAGCCTTTTGTGTTTAATTGGGCACATATGGCATTATAAAAGGAAATATGGTGATTTTATGGAGGGCAGCAGACTTTGAAATGCTCCATTACCTAGCTACCAATGGTGGACTGACCGCTGAGATACAGGCTACGCTAACCTAGCTAGGACAAAAGACTACCCCACTATCCAGCTTGCTCCTGGTTGTGAAATCAACGCTAAAAATGAAATGAGTGCAAATGATTTGTTTTTCGAGGATTTTAAAACTAAATCATGTGCGCAGTGAGTGGAACATTGACTTCATTTCAGCCTTTTTCTGTCCAAAGATTGTCCCCTAACATCTATCCTTTCTATGTTCCTCTCTTGTCTCTGTCCAGGTACAAGACATGTGTTTCAGCCAGGACAGTCGCTGGGTTACCATCAGCACCCTCCGCGGCACAACCCATGTATTTCCCATCAATCCTTATGGCGGTGCACCCTGTGCCCGCACGCACATGTCACCTCGGGTGGTAAACCGGATGTCTCGCTTCCAAAAGAGTGCTGGCTTGGAGGACATCGAACAGGAGCTGAATAGGGTAGCTGCGCTTGGAGGAGGAGCAGGAGTTGGAGGCATAGGAGGAGGTGGCGGCTGCATCCTGGGAGGAGGAGGCATCGGTGGGCGCTGTAGCCCCATACCTGGCCTGTCAAGCAGCCCCTCAGGGTCTCCACTACATGGTAAGGAGATTAAGAGGGAGGAGAACAGAAGGACCTGCTGTTTTTGTTACCTACAGTATATGCGTGTTGAGGTTGGCATCTAATGAGATATGGTGCAAGGCAGCATTGAGGAGTTTATCCAGGCTTCTCAGGGCCATATCATGGAAGGTTAAATATATGATAGAAAGCTTGATCTATATTTGAACTTGAACTATATTCACATCTTTTTGCAATAGGGATTAAGAATGTGACATTATCAACATGTCTGACCTCTTTGAAGGACCTGTTTACTAACAATTACAGCGCACAAGCTAGCGTTTGCCTATTAAACTTATAACACGATTGGTAGGCACTGTTGTCTCATTGGCTTTAACAGCCAATCCCACGACCAACAAAAAAGGAACATGTTATTACTTTTCATTTGTATCGGTAGATAATAGTGGCATGATAATCCACTGTTTTAGCATTCAGTTAGCATAATATTAGCTATCTTGACTTCTGGATGATTGTAAAGGTGTCATTGTCCCTGTAGATTTGAAGGTGCTGTACCCACTAGTTTATTAATCAGACGTGGGCCTCAAAAGATTAAACGTGGTTAATCTACCGACAGGTCCAGGCACTAACTCAAAACACCTAATAGGCGCCGGCATCAGTCACAGTAATAAGCGGCACATTCTCAAAGTCCTTTGACCATTCTACTCTTAAGAAAAGCTTTTCTCTCTAAGGACATTTATATTTTGCAATCAGCAGAAAAAGGAATAGTGAAAGCTAGTTAATCATGAGAAGTTGCTTAAGAAAAGAGGTTGGTACACTTGAGTCCAGTTGTGTGTGTGATTCCAGCGAGTGATCACCGAGTAGCTCTATTCCTGGGATTCTAATCCGTCTGCCAAAACCTTGTCCACGTTGTTTGTCAAACAACACAGGCGGCTAATCACACTCTGTCTGTGTGTCCCTATATGACATTGATAAACTCTGATAAACACACACTTTGTGTCAGCAGCACTGTTTGACCCCATCAGGTGTTACTTAGTACAAAATAAAACAGTTTTCTCATAAGTCATGTATTTCCAAGAACACACCTGAGCTTTAACTGGTGTGCGGTCCGGGTGATGTCCTTGATAAACACTTCAGAGAACCAGATGACTGGGAATCGACAGTTTTGTTATTGGACATTATGTAAAAAGGTTCAAGGTTCATTTATTGTCACGGTAAAACACATGGCTTTGAAGAAAGAACATTTGTCTAACAACCTAAGTAGTGTTGTGGTTTCGGCAGCATATCCTTCTTAGTAAACTGCCAAGGATGCTGTACTGCCCTACAGCTTTAAAGTGTATTTTACACATATTTTAAACACTCATTGCACCACATGCTTTTTAATTTAAAGGAGAGGAAAACCTTAGCCTTCAGAAAACTGTAACATTTTAAGAGGAAATCGCCTTTTTAGATAATCTTTGACATAAAGTGGTGCAATGATGATGTATTTCTATAGGCGGATCCAGAAGTTAGCATCACAAGGGGTCCCGTAACTAAAATCAAATTGATTTTTCCATTGGATTTAGGAATATAGCTGAAAATAAGATCTCTGGCAGACAGGCGTATGATACTACAACATTTTGTTCGAGAGGATGATCTCATATTATCATATTTACATACTAAAACCACTTTATGATTGTTAAAGCAACCTCCAGGAGTAAAAAACTAACGGAAGACTGTAAATAAACTACAGGACAAAGCTTTAGCACGTCTAAGCTAAAGGTGGACTTGTAATTGGCTTTACAACATTTAATAGTCTCATTTTGTTTCGTGTTGTTAACAATGACGGGGAAACTGCAAGTGGTAAAATGCTGACTCATTTACAGGTTATAGGACTCATTCCAGCACCTCTCTATGTCTGTAGTTGTAGTTGGCCAATTGAATATTGCAAACTCAACAGGTCTAATTTAAGACAACATTGTTTACCATACATTTGCTTTAATGTGATCGAAACATCTGAAAAAAGATCATCATCTGTTTTCTTTTCTATAAACATTGTTCAATATCACAAAGTATATTAATATTGCAATTTGAACTTACAGTATGTTCTACTGTCGCTTGACAAATGACGCCCTTGCTTTGTTTCTCTGGCATTTCTTCCTTGTCTAGACTCAGATTCCTTGGTAACGTCTACACTCAACACACACAGACACACACATTCCTTCACACTGTGAAAAATAGGCCATCAAACATTAAAAGGATGTCTTACTTTGGAGAGTCACCGCTCCGCTGCGATGAGAGACAGAAACATCAAAGTGGGTTACGAGGTGAAAGTGAGGGAGCAAAGTAATGAGGTACGATTGAGAAAAGTAAAGGAGAGATAGTACAGGGTGAACGAAGGGGGAAAAGCGACAGACAGAGGGAGAGAAAGATAGGTTTGTAGTAGCAGCAGCACTGAAAGCTGGGGATTCGGGGAGCATGCTCGTAAATCACACTTGTGTTTCAAAGAAATGCATTAGGGCCACCTGTCAACAATTAGTCCTCCAAGTGATACCTTTCTGAGTGTGCACAAGCGTGTGTTTGTGTCTACATTTGAAGAAGATAAACTATGTACACAACTAATCATTTTTTAAATGGTAAAATCGAAAGAAAACTAATATTTAAAGTTGCTCGACTCTAGAACATTTAGGGTTTTCATAACTCTTATGTTGAAGGGGATGAAATAGTCCACAGGATATTGAAGTCAGTTAACACCTTTCAAGGTACTAATCTGTACCAAATACACTAGATTATCAATTCCGTAGCGTTCCAAGCCAGCAGGGATTGGAAATTATAAAACCTTCCAACACCAAATCTACATCGATTCTGACCTCTTCATCTGCCTTACTTGACCAGGTGCAATGCTTCTACTGTCCGTCATGGAACACGCTGTGGACATATAGTTGCCTTCCCTTTGATGAAGCTGTCAGTTTACTGCCATGTTAAGGAAATACATTTCTCTATTTATGTTTCCATTTTTTTTTCTCTCAAATGAGACCAGATATTCCATTATCTATCCACAAGTTGGTTGGTAGGCTTAGATTAGCTCTTCAGAAAATGAATGACCTGAGAAGTTGAGAAACTCTTATGGTTAATTCCAATCCGACCGTTACACCCTTTCCCTACCCATCTACACTTTGCTTTAAGGGTCTCCACATTACGTTTCAAACCAACTAGTGGCGATTGGGAGTTATTAAACCCTCCAACAGCGAGTCTGCATGGGTCCAGATTAAACAACTTGAATGTTACATTGTATTTTAATTATGTTACTAGGGATCATGTACACCCATGTCTGTTCCAGACAATGGTAGACGTGTGCATTTTAAAGACAGATATACAGTATACACATGCATGGTTGTTAAAGCAGCTAATAATTGTCAGATTTAAAGTGAGAAAAGGTTTACAAAAAAGGAACAAAAGGTTTTGGTTACGGAAATGTTGCCACACAGTATTTTTCTCGAAGCTCGCTGCTGTATTTACATCCTACACCTTAAATAAGGGGCCTCATTCAGCTCGGAGTGTGACTACAGCGGAGTTCCCTATGTCACAGTTGAAGGTTGTAGGGGTCGGCTTGGAATGGGGCCAATGAGTGAGCGTTTGGACTTCATAAAGTCGTTTCTATAAATGTAACATGTGACATTGACCTTCCATTATTTCATAAATTACAATTGTCTGCGTGTGGAGACATGTTTTGGGGGGTTGCGCGGAGAATTTAGTCAATGTTAAATTACACTTTTCACCCAAGCTGTTGCACCAGTACAAGTTGATCCTCACCCTCAGAAGCAAGCATGTATATTTACATGGTGCAAACCAAGAACACAAATCACAGGTCATTATCAGTTCACCAGACACATGTGTCTGGTGCAAGGTCGTGTAGGTCTCTGTGTGTCTGTCATTTTAAACAAATTGGCTCCGAAGCCTCCTGCCGTATGTAAATTTAGAAATCCAGCCCCCCTCAATCACTACCGCTGCCGCCAGCGTTGATAAAACCTCCATAATTTGCGGAAATTTCACCGGATGAAAACACATTAGGTCACACACGCTTTTCTGTCTGTTTTTGTGTCCCGGGTGTGAGTTTTGGGCATTGAATGCACTTTTCAAAAGCTGGCAGAGAGCAACAGGGTGAGGCAAGCCGGGGCCAGGCCACCTAGCCACAACAGCTGCTCTGTGATTGTCGCCAGTGAGGACAGCGTTGATTTTTGGAAAGGAACTGAAGAAAAGTACACATCCTCCCCAAAAGCTGCCAGCCCAGGCCACCGGCGAGCCTAAAAATAGAGGCTGCAATTGCCGTCTTCTTGTCACTGTTAAAATCTAGGATGGCTATTTACGTTCCTGTGTACAGTTAAATTTCCACCCCCATCCCTTTTTTTCATAGGTTATTTTTATCTTTTTTTGATCAATGTTTTGAGATTCAAAGTGAGGACTTATATTGTGACAGTTCCACGTTGTAAAGCGCGGCTGGTCTGTGGCCCGGCACACACAAGTCTTGATTAGTAAGTGCAGTTTCTGTACAAAGGGAAGAGGTTATTGAGGCAGTACCCGGCATATGGTAGCCACTGTACAGTTGTATTATTAAAATGTTTTTGGATCCAACCACAGAGGACTACTGTATGCAGAGGTAGAAGAAGTACTCAGATTCTTTACTTTATTAAAGGAGAAATATTACATTCTAAATATACTCATATTACAAATAAAATCCCTGAATTCAAAGTGCTACTTGAAGAGGCCCTGTTATGCTTTTTTGGGGTGTTCCCTTTCCTGTAGTGTGTTACAGTTGCATGTAAATAGCCTGCAAAGGCAAAGTTCCCTGCATAGGGAGGTTTGCTCTGACACTTTGTACCTGATAGGCTAAGGGGCGGGACATCTGTCAGCAGAGTGGGCTCTGGTTTCAGACAGAGGGTGAAAAGAGGTGCTGCAGCACAGCAGTATGAGAAAAATAATATGATTTTTAAACATTAAATCATGGAGATATGTCACAGTAGAGGCACACAATACAAATATGAACCTGAAAATGAGCATATGTCATCTTTAAAAAGACACTGGTATTATCAGCTAAATGTACTTTAGCTACGAAAAGTAAATTATGCAGATTAGCTATTTGGACAGCATTATATTTTCATAGAATATTGTTTTTTTCTTTTCATCACAGGAAACAGTACAGCAGTAGTACTGTATCGTATCACCATATCTATGTCTATGAGTTTTAAATAAATGTAGCGGAGGGCGAAAAGTTAAATATTTATTTCAGAAATGTAAAAAAGAAGTACAACTTTGCATGAAATACTGATGTTCAAGTAGAGTAGAAATGATGGCAAAATGGTGTTTCAATACTGCACTTGAGTAACATTTCACCACTGAGTGTTTGATAAAGCAGGGTGCTCTTCTCTGCATTGGCTGGAAGACTCACATTGTCTTTATTTTCCTTAAAATCAGCACCAAACTTAGTTTATATTAATAATAACAAAAACAACAGACTGTTTAAGTCAGAGAATCTGAGACTGGGATTTTTTTAAATACAAAAAAAGATGTGTTCATAATTCTAAATTCAACCATGTGGATGAGGATTGTGAAAAGTAAAACCTCAAAACACTGCATATTAATCTATTATCATATTATTATGAGCCATTTGGGAGAGTTTGAGAGATGATACTTATTTATTTTTAAATCAGTATAATGCATTGTTTTACAATTTAATACATTATTTTTGGGCTAGCTGTATAGACTTATAGAGCTGGCAGCCCATTTATGGGTCTTGAGGAGGACGCAGGTTCCAATTCACCTTGGGACCATTTGCGTGTTATCCCCTCTGTCTCCCTCTTTCAACACTAACGCTTCAATAAAGGTTATGAAAAAAAATATTTAAAAAATAGATTGTGCAATTGTCTGCAGTAAAACAATGTTAAATGACAAATGTTTCATGCTTCTTTGTCTGAGCCCCGTTCATAATTCTTTGTGAGAGACTGTTCTTCCCTCTATTGTAAAGTAGATTGAGATCAGGCTTTCATCTGCTGCTCAGAGGTCTACATCCAGAATGGAATACATGTTTTGTTAACGTGTTTACGCACAACTCCGGTCAAACACATCAGTGCGAGCCTATTAGTCAGAGCAACAGATTTGTTTCCTCACCCCGCAGAAGCCCCGGTGGTCCGATCACTGAGCCATCTGGGCTTTGGCGCTGGTTCAGAGAGAACGGGGGCGGCAAAAAACAAGGTGTGACGGGAAACAGTTAATTCAGTTGTTGATAAAGGGACACTTCCTTTCTGCTATTAGAGGCTGACCGTTTGCTTATTTGGGTTTGGACTTTGGTGTTATCTTGCCTCCCTCCTCCCCTCTGTCAGTCATCGGCCCATGGTGAAAAACACCAACTCTACACCAAGGACGATGCCAGGGAAACTTGACCTAATAACTGCCGGTGTGTGACACTTTAGTACATGACATTGGTGTGTCCTTGTTTTGACTGTATACTGTAGTAAGTTGAATACAGTACAGTTGAGTATGTTGAAATCTTGGCTTCACACAGATTGTAGATGGGTTTAACAGAGCAAGTTAGCATGCTAATTTCAAAAACGTGTAGCAGAATGAAACAGTGAGATAGATGACTTGTCCAGATTCCATCATGTCATCATGATGAGCTGTCTTGGATCAGCGTCCAGACTGAGCTAACCGGCGTTCGTAAAGCTACCACAGGCCCACATGTTGGTCATATTTTTTGTAATTAAATTTTCTGCACTTTCTTTTAAACACCCTATTCTAACTTCTACATCCCCACTGTATTGTTATAGCATCCATAGCCTTTCCTAGATAGCCACTGACGATGCCTGCAGTGGTGTTACATTTACTCCAGTACTGTGCTTAAGTACGATTTTGGGGTACTTTCCTTAAGTATTTTCATTTTATGCTACTTCATACTTACTGTACATTTTGAAGCCAATATTGTACGTTTTACTCCATTACATTCATTGAAGAAAATCAGTTAATAGTTACTTCATAAATTCAGATTATAAGCAAAATATAATATATCATAAACTATGATATATTATAGGTTAAGATTTTGAGCAGCAGTATATCAAGTAATTAATTTAGCTCCACCTTTACCAGCAATGATGAACACATTAATGCATGAATGATAATAATAATCCAGTTAATGATTATAGATTATTCTAAAATAGGACATCTTGCACAATAAGTACTTATATTTTGATGCCAATTATTTAGTATTTTTACACTGTAGTATTTCTACTTGTACTTCTTTATTTTCCTCTGTATACCTGTAACACACGCAACCCCCAACCAAAAATACCAGAACAGTCACATTTAGTAATAGAGTAATATAGTTGCAATCTCCAAATTTAAATTGCTGAAAATACAGAGGACATTATCATTAATCCAATATGATTCTAGCAAAGATAAACCTGCTGGTTTAACATAATGTTTCTTTACATAACAACATTGGTGATTTTTTTACCCATAAATCCTCATGCAATCATATGCCGAGGTAGTTTACCAATCACCGAGTGTAACCATAACAGCAAAATAGTGGTGACAAATCATGATTACGATAGCTAACTATTAAGGTAACCATGACAAAGGGGGTAAATAGGCATCTACCAATCAGAGGGTTATTGGTTCGATTCCCACCTCAAGAAGTCAACATGTCAAAGTGTCCCTGGACAAGATACTTAACCCCCAAAATTGCTTCAAAAGTGTATGTAAGTTGCTTTAGATCAATCTATCAAATAAATAAAAAGTAGTTGTTCATGCCATAAAAAAGTATGTTATGATCTAATGGAATTTGTTAGTAAAGCGAAGGATTTATGAATACTAGTTAATGGAACACTTTGGTATAATTACCCTAAATTATAGACATTAAAGCTTGGTGGTATCCCTGTGTTTTAGTACCGGAGTTGTCCTCTGAGTGGTGCTGTGAGGTCAGGATTCAGCGGTTTGCAGAGGGAGGAGCAGAGACAGGAAAAGACTTGAAAAGCTTGAGTTGTGCTGCAAGGGTTTTGCTTTGATACAAATCTAACAGCAGAAGAGGAGCGGAGCTTTTCTCTGGCTTTTTTAATGAATGGTCCCTTCCTTCAACTAAAACAACTTTCAGCCGTCTTTTATTTTCTTCTCTTTTAAAGAGGCAGTCTGAACACTGTACTGTTGTATATGAAGAAAAAAAAACATTCCTGGATTTGTTTGACATTTTTGCATTTACGTTCCTTTTTCTTGTTGTTTCCATATTACCATAGAGGACAGAAGGACCATTTTAATTGGATCTTTATCATTTCTTAAACCTATGAAAATAAAGTTGTGTTCTTTTTTCTGAGAAGTGTTTATTGCCCTTACATTTTTGACACATACAATCCAGAATCACATTTAAACCATAAATCGTAATAATTTGCCCAACAAATGGTTGCAGAGAAAATACAAAATTACAAATAGCTTTTCTAAAAGGAGCAGATGTTCTTTTAAAAGCATTTTTTCCCTCAACCTGCCATATCGTCAAGAGGATTAGGGCTTTGTACATTACTCAGTACATTTGATTTAACAGTGTTTGTTACAGTGTGTGTGCCATCAAAGGTAAGCTGTAGTGGCTTGTGTTTGTTGCCGGCTCCACCGGCAGGCTTCTTCTCCCCTGCGGTCGGCCAGAGCCCCGCTCGGCTTGAGTCAATAAATGGAGAGCTCAGCGCAAAACCACACAGCAATCGAACAAGCTGTTTACTCTAAAAATTAGCCTTCCCCTGTACTTTTAGGGCTTTTAAAGCGACCAAAAATACACAGTGTGAAGAATATGTATCTTGGCCCGCGTTTGGGGCACCGCCAAAGACCTCTGTCCTTTTTATACAAACCCTAATAACACAATCTCCACAACCACTAAGCTCTCTTATCACTGGGTGCCCGCCACTGCACTCATCATTATTTGATTTGCAAAACTGCGATAGAAAAATAAAATAAAGCAGGCTTGCCATTACACACAAAAGGCACGCTCTGAAAAAAGCCAAAGCTTTTCCTTGTCGCAGGTTCAATAGATTTTACATCCCACCTTTGTTCCGCTGCAGTGTGAGGATAATGGGTTTTGTTTTCTCTTATTTTAATTGAGTTTTTCTGTGTTTTGAAGCTTAAAGCCAGTAAAAGTGTTGGTTTTACACTTAACATGTCAGTTAATAACCTCATCACCTTTCTTTTATACATTGTATACTGTACATCACTTACACCTATCCTTTGTGGGTATACAATATACGAACAAATACAATTATTTGACATGGGTCATCTTTGAAAAAAAATAGTACTAAATATTTAGGGTTAGGGTTAACACCAATTAATTTCGATAGAAATTCAAGATATTCTGAACTAAAACCGAGGGCATTTTTGTTAATTTATTGATCATAGATTCAAAGGCTTTATTTTTCACATGCACAATAGGTACAGCATAGTTTTGTCAATAAACATGTTAAGTTCCTCAAACAATGCAATATAGGAAGAGGAAACTAAAAGGAACAATGTATCGAATGGTTTATGGTGTATTGTAACAGTAAATATAGTAATCCATATACACTACTCACTAGATATATTCCCGCTTCAAAGGCAAAGTTAACCTATTAAATTCACATTACACGCCTTTCTTTTAAACTGTCAAACTTTAAATTGACATCATAATGTGTTTTTTACTATTCAGACTACTTTCACAGCTTCAGTGTCAATCATCATTTTTCTTTTTTTTAAAGGAAAATCACCAATAACATAGATTGGTTATGTAGGAAATGTTTAATTATTTTGCCCGCTCTTTTTGTGTTATTATATATAATACCAAAGGTAATTTAGATTGTATTTTATACAAGCAATATGCAATTAATTCCATGTGTTGAAGATGAAAAATACGATGAAATTAAGATGTTTTTTTCTAACCTACTCTACTTTATGATTGTCGCTGGAGTCCTTTATTTCCTTATAAGTCCTGCCAAATCCAACACAAATAAACTTAAGCCACATTCTACACAGTTCTGATACCTGGACGGCAAAATGAAGTTCAGCATCTAACCAGAGATTCAAATAGAGAATAAATTACAGTTTATACAATATAATTTAGAATACTGGAGATATGAGTTTATGGAGTATGGACAGTATAAACAGTGTGTATCGAATAAGTTAATGCTGTCTGTATAATATTGAAATACTTTTGAAAATAGATCTCAAAAATATATGTAAATATATCAGGTTTAAACAAGTTATTTTCACTTTTATTAAAATAAATGCACCAATCACTTACATCTTACAGAAGTTTCAACATTTCACCCTTTTTTTATTTTTATGTTGAAATCTGGAAATAAAGAGCGTAACGGGAACCATGTAATGAACTCTTTCCTTCTCCAACTGTCTCTGCCTCTCCTATTTACTCTCCTTTGGTTTGTAAGTGTGTATGATGTGTGTGTGCATCTGTTTACACCCCCTCTTGCCAAAACGCACGCACACACACCTCCTGCTTTCCCAACATCACTCTTTCCTGTGAGCTACTAGCTCCTTGACACAAATCAGATGATGGCACCACGCACTCACACAGACACGCACATAATGTTGGGTTGTGGATGTCATCTGATCCGGTAGAGATGTCTGACCCCCCCTGTCCCCTCCAGCTCTTCTTGCTGGTTACTCAGTCATGTCTGATGAAGCCGGATAAATACGGACATGCTGTAAACTTAGATATCTGATTTCAGGGTGCTGTTTGTGTTTTTAAGTTAGCGCATGTTCCATTCACCTGATTGTTTTCTTATGATTATGATGGGCTGTGCGTAGGAAGTGTGAATCAGTGGTTTTGGATGTAGTGTATATCATTTGTTTGTCTTCACTGCTAGGGTCTATTCCTCCTTATTACAACACAAACTCCTTTCACAGCACTTTCTTCCCTTATTTACCTTTCAAATATTATGAAAGAATAGAAGGAAAAAAATGGTGTCCTGGCATTTTTTAAATTTTATTTTGAGTGTTTGTTTTTTTATTAGCTCCCTGACATGAGAAATGTCAATGAAAATATATTAAAAAAATGTTAGCTTGCCGTTTGGGAGCGGAGGACTGGGCAGGAAGCCATTTTCACACAGGCCAGCCTGACCTCCACTCTTAGCTTCGACTGCAAATAGTAAACAAGCATTGTGGTCGCTCGTGCAAAGAGAAAAAAGAGAGGCGGGAAAGGCGAAACTGAGAAGATAGATCCCTCCGCTGCGAGGTTACCTGAGAGACAAGGGAAAAGAAGATGACATGATGGCTTTTCCACCCGTGTTCCGATTCCTTTGCAAAACAGTAAATCCTGTGAAGTTTATTTTCTTTGCAGCATCTGTGTTTTATAAGGGCTCTTTTAATTTGTTTTTACTCTGTCCAGTGGGGATCCCAGCTCCTTCTTCCTTTTTTTCCTTCCCTCTTTGTGTTCGACCTTTTTGAGCCCTCCCTGCGTTCATCTCTGTCTCCCTCTTTCCTCCCGCCTGTGGAAGTTAGTGTTTTAATAATAATACTTTGGGGAAATGGGATAGCAGAACCGCTTTCTTCTTCGGCACAAAAAGAGTCCAACCCCTCTTTTTTTCAATCCCCTGCTTTAATCCCTCCCTCCTTTAGGACCATCAAGGTATGAATGGTGGAAAGTGGGTATACACCAGGGATGTCTAAACTACGGCCCGGGGGCCAACTGAGGCCTGTTGTCTATTTTGAAATGGCCCTCTGCTAATTCAGAAAAGCACCCAACTTTTGCTCTTCTTATATTGTACTGATTAAATATATACTTCAACATATATAACACAGTAGTAATCATGTGTTAATAAGCCCACATATCAAATAAATTCAGTAAAATAAAGTAAAAAATGTTTTTCTTGCAAATCTTAGTTGATAAAAAAGCCCAAAAACGTAATTGCATAACAAGCTTGAAATAGACCCTTCCTATTTTCCCTTATTATAAGCAAATTTCAGGCTTCTGTTTTAAGGAATGATTTTTCAACACTTGAAACAAATGAAACATTATGGATAGCTGTGATTTAGGTTTTTTTTTTTTTCTTAAAGCATTTTCAAGTATGAAGCATAATTTACCTACATTTGATTGATTTTGTTCACTTAAAACTCAACTTATGAGGCATTATACCTCACCTCTAGTGAGTGGCCCAGCACTTTGTATGTATTTCGGTAATGTATGTGGCCCTCAGTGAAAAAAGTTTGGTCACCCCTGGTATAGACTGATACATTGTAGCTGATATAGGCTAATTTGAATAAAACTGCACTTAGAAGTGGTGGTAAAAACTTACATTGTTAAAGCAAATACAGTACTTGTGTTTTATTACCAATGTAAAAACAATATTTTTATCCTATTACAACAATATGTTAAATGGCAATGGACTGCATGTATATAGCACCGTCCATTCTTCTTGTTATCAGAAAGAGATACATTAACAAGCTAAAAAAACTTCCAATCATTGCTTTGGTTCTGAACACTTGATGCCAGGGATATTTATTGGTCAGTATATCCAAAGTTATAAGGAAAGAGAGCCTTAATTTTAGGGCAGGCAGTGTTAGAGGTTACGCAAAACAGCCCATATTTTAATATAACATAATTGCTATATATGCAATGAGAGTCTATAATAATGGTAGGCTAAGATTCATGATCTAAAAGCTGTAGCAGAGATTTTATTCTTTCTGATAAGAGTCCAATGCTGTTGAACAAATTAATCAACTGTTATACAGTTGTTGTTACACACTACAACTGTTGCCTTTTGTATGCAGAGAAAAGGGTTTCATCTTGTTGGCCAGGAAGTAAGCAAAATATATCGACTGTCCAAAAGCATAAAGTCTAGTCAAAACCATAAAAAAAGTATTCCCCTGCAGGGACTTTGTTCTCTTCCTTACTCTGCTTCTTAACCCAGATCCTTTTCTGACCTGCTAGAGTTTTCTTTTCCCTTGACTGAAATATTCTCTTCTGGCAGAACAATTCAAATAAGACACAGTGTCTGTGGATACACACGGTCTTCAGAGCTTGTCCTTTTTGCACGTTGGCTACTCATCGGCAGCCTGCTGCTTGTATTGGATGCAAATTGCGTATTAAAAGAGGGGAGAGAAACATGAGATAGCGTGTCACGGACTGGCTGAGAAGAGGGAAAGAGTGCGAAGGTTAGAGCGAGAGGCTTAATGCGAGGAGAGAATGCAAATGCTGTTGAGACAGGGACAGATGGACGGATGGATGGATGGAGAGGAGCTGGATGGATGGTTGGATTAAAAGGAGACGAGGGTCAGGTGACAGTGTGACTTTTTGGCAGGGTCAGAGTTTTCTCCGGACGACTCGACGTTGCTGGATTTGCATTGATGGATCTTTTTTCCATGGGAATGTCATGTATCAGTGCTTGGGCACATCACACCCCGGTCATTAATCAAATCATGGCCTCCGTCGAGGGCTATCTGTCTGTCTGACGGACTTTTTTCATCTGTCTCCCTCTCTCTTTCTCTTTGTAGTAACCTTGGTCCGCCTTTTTTCCTTTCTGACTTACCTTCTAGAAGTTGTTATGTAATAAAATAGCCATATACCTTAGCAAAATGTAAGACCATGTTAAAATGTTATTCAGTTTAGTTACATTTCAACAGGCAACTAAACAATTAATTTTATACCATCAACATTAGTTGTGCTGCTATAAAAAGTATGTCTGTAGTAATGTGCTATCATTGATAGGTACAAGTTTTAATAATGGTACAAGGAAAATATCGCCTGTGATAAATATGGCCGGTATTCCTTACATTCAGAATAAATATTGTGATCTAAGGCTTTTGGATTTTCTTTGGCTTCACAACTAAATTTAAAGTTTGCAAGGCTATTAATAAATCACATTTGAACAGGAAGGCTATTCAAATTGCTTGAAAAATAAACATATATAAGCATTACGACACAAAAGGAACACATTATATAAGTGAACACAAACTAAAACAATCTTAAAAACAAGACAGGTAAGAATACAAGATAGAAATAACATTTTAGAGTATAAATATGTTTGGGATTTAATAAAAAGCAATAATATATTCCCACATTTCCAAAAAAACATATGCAGTCTTTATTCTGAAATTTAAAGCAATGATGGACCTGCCTGATTTCTACTCCCAATCTTTGACATTTGTAGAGGTAAACCTTCCCTTTATCAGTTGTTTTACTCATTTTGTCTATAACCCACCACATACACACCAACACACATATCACTGCTGCCTGTCTCTCAGACATCCAAGCTGTCTTCCCATGTATCATCTTCTGCCCGTCCGTGTTCTCCAACACGTTCCACATTAACTTGTCTTCCCCCTTTTCACTGGGGGGGTGGGGTTATGACAGTTGAGGAGCGTTTGGCCTTGAGTGACAGCCAGGCATGATGATCAATTCTGTTCTAGAACCTCGCAGGGAGGCTTATTTTTCAAGGGTGGGGGACTACCGCATATAAAGCAGTGAAGCTAAAGTCCTTTTTGAATGACGATGCTAAATTCATCAACACCCCCACCCCTAAATCTCAACTCTCCACTCCCTTCTTTGCTGAAGCACCATTATGGCTATTCAGGCTGCTTCCTGTACAGATTTTCCCCCCCCTCCCCTCAACACAAAAGGTGGCTGCCCAAGCTCTCAGGGTGTAGCTTTTGAAATCTGGTGAACTTTCAGGATCTGCCCCCGTACAGACCTCTGTTAGTCCTACCAATAGAGGAGCAGAAGGAAATGAAGGACAAGTTTGTGTAATGTTCTTCCTCTCCACCTCTGAAGGTCATGTGGCATTGTGGGCCAGCAGAGGTCTGAAGGACAGCCCTTTAGAGGCCCACAAAGCGAAGGTTTGGCAGGACTATTGAAACTCAGAGCTACACGTTAATGATCTAAAAGACTGGTCCAAAACACTCAGCAGTCCCTTTCCGCTCGCATTCAGCCTCTTCTTGATCGCTCCTTTCCAAAGAATGACAAGGCACTCTCCTCCTCTACCTTTATTGTAACCTTTGATGTCTGCCTTGTTTTCTTTGTCTTTGCGTCGTCGTCCCCCCCCCCCCCCCCTCCTTTTCATTCCTTTATACTGCGGGGCTGTCACTCATCTATTAAGGCAACAAATGGAACAAGGAAAACATTCAGAGAGCGTATTGTGGTTTGCTCTTTATTTCTTTTGAAAGCACTTTTTTTTAGCCGGGCTGCAGGGTCCACTGTATTTGTCGTGGCTTTGTCACAGGATTACGGGGACATATTTGTTTTATTAGCCACATTTCTTTCCCCCTATAGTGTAATGTTCCTTTGTTACTGTTTCTGTATGACTGTTTCTTTTCCCATTGTAACAACATAACAATGAACTTGGCCCTAGTGGTATGTTGCCATGCAGTTTTTTGTCGCGGTTTAGAAATAAGCTTTGGAGATTTCTGCCTGCGTCCATATACAATGGAGGTAAATGGAACTGTGCTTGCAATTGATAAGTACTGAAACATGATGTATCGCAATTCAACCGCCACAAGAGAAACTGAGTCCGATAATAACAATATTTTAATTTTTAAAGGAGTTGTTTTCAGTAGATAGAATTCCATTTGAAAAAAAATGTTGTTGACAAGATGTTGCATAAAGCTGAGTTGAATTGTCATAAAACTTGGCTACAACTCAAACTCAGGATTTTGCCAACAGTAATATACAATATGTCTGAATTCAACGGCTTTAGAACTCTTTTATTGTGTTTTTAAACTCATATTAATGATTGAACAACAGGTAAAAAGTGTCTTTCCACATGCTATTTTACACTATGATATATATGCTTTCGCTTTGTCGTTTGAAAAGAAAAAAAAAACATTTGTTTGTTTTACATGCACACAATCGCATACATTATTTTCCGAAATCTCAGCTTGCTTTGCCAACAAATGCTAAAGTGTTATCGATGGAAGTTCACAGTATGTGTTTAGTTAAAGAGTGAGTGTCACAAGCTAGCAGCCTCTCTCCTGGTATACCTGGTTACATTCATTAGACCTTTGACATGGTCTGATTATGTTTTGCTTGAGCTGCATTTGATTTGAGATGTGTTTCTTTGTATCCTCCATGTGTGTGTGTGTGTGTGTGTGTGTGTGTGTGTGTGTGTGTGTGTGTGTGTGTGTGTGTGTGTGTTTGTGTTGATTGGCCTTGATTAACAGACTGCTAGGCACTAAAAGCCGAGCTACAGCCTTTGTAATGTAGCATCTTGATCTGGTTATTTCCAATCATTCCACAGGAGGCCTTGAACCTAGGGTTATGTGTGTGTGTGTGTGTGTGTGTGTGTGTGTGTGTGTGTGTGTGTGTGTGTGTGTGTGTGTGTGTGTGTGTGTGTGTGTGTGTGTGTGTGTGTGTGTGTGTGTGTGTGTGTGTGTGTGTGTGTGTGAGAAAGAGAGTGTGTGAGAGAGAGAGAGAGAGAAGGTTTGGGCTTAAAGCTTCAATATAAGAGTGCTCAGTAAATTCAAACAAGGTTTTTATTTGTAACAGAAGGTGTTTCAGCTTTGTAAACACCATGATTGCGATTATTTTGACTGAAATTGCAATTGCTACATTATTCGATATATTCAAGGGAATTTTATATATATATATATATATATATCTTTGGGGCCAGAGATAGAGGGGACGACACCGGCTGAAATCTTCCCGCGGGTTCAACTTGGCAAAAGACACCGCATTGGGGCCACAAGCCCTAACCACTGAGCTATAATGCAGCCCAAATTATAATTTTAAAAACACATTAACCCTGTCATCAAAAAATATATTTTAAATGATGTTTGTGTGATTCTTTTTAAGACGGTTGTACCCAAAAATAACTATATTAAAAAAAAATAGCAAAATACCAAAGTACCATTTGTATGCCAAGACTTTTCTGCTTCAGCATAATACTTCATTCTCAATGACATTTTCACCTTGCCTTAAAAAAAACTTGTCATTTGGATATTAAGTTTTGATAAAATGTGCCAGCCCTATAAACGTCTAGTCTGCAATTCAAAGTGAGTGATGGATAAAAGTGAATGAGGGAATTTCTAATACAACTCAAATTTAGAACTGAGGACTATCATCTGTAAGGATAAACAAGGAACCTCTGAACACTAAAACACTAAGTGTGAAAGGTTTTACCAGAATATCACTCAATGGGATTCTCAGTACAACTACTGGGAAGGCTCTTGATTGAAATATTTCACTCAAAAGAGAAAACCAATATTTTTCATGTGATTAATTCTGTATATTTTTACGTTTCCAGCTAAGCTGAGCAGCCAGGATTCATACAACAACTTCACCAACAACAACATGGGAAACCCACGGCTCGCCCCACTGCCGAGCCTCACCGTGGTGCTGCCTCTGGCTCAGATCAAACAGCCCATGACCCTGGGCACCATCACCAAGCGCTCCGGGTAAGGAAGCACACTCATGCACATCTTAACAATTCACTTTAACCCCATATTGTGCATTTATAAGCCTTCTTTAAAAACATACTAAAACGATTGTTATATAGCTGTAAGCAAGGATTCCTCGTATCGGGGTTGGTTTCACAGCAAAGATCGGATTGCTACACATTATCCCTTACTTGTCAATCATTTATGATCTCTTTATACACTAACAGACACAGTACAGAAGTTATTATACGACTGATAGCTACCAGATTACTGGTGGATCCTAGTCTCTATGACTAAACAGCCACAGACATGTTTCATCTGTGAAGAATAAATAAGACCAATTTTTGAGTTAAGGACAATCAAATCATTTGAATAAGTCTTGCCTCGGAATGCCAGAAATGATTTACAATATTTTAATTTGGATGTGTTGTACTTTTATTTATTTGTTGTTGATTCCAAATGACAGCAGGAGTTGTTGTAGAAACCCTGAGAAGGTCAATACATTTGATTACAGCTACATTATATTGCATCATTCAGGGTAATTAATCACTGCTCACAAATGCTAAATGCTAGGTTACAGAAATAGTTGTATTTATTTATGTTGTATGACAATACATTTACGCTTAGCAAAACACATATTTCAAAATGCACAACAAATCGAATAAAGGAATTAACTCATAATATAACTCTTCAAACATATACACACTTTTGTCTACTGTTTTATTTCTTCAGCTGTATCCACAGAGATGCCATGTGAAAGACAACATGAGAACAATTAAGTTATAATAACATTCTAATAAATAAACAAAATAATATAAAAAGAAGAAAAAAACGTTATAAAGGAAAGGAAGAGGGGTGTTGGCTCTTTGTCCAAATGTATTATTATTGACAATACTGTGAGAATACTCCAACATTACATCACTTTTTATTACTTCAGTTTAATCTCACACTTTTTCCCTTCAGCTGTATCCACACAGTCTATACTGTACATAGAAATGCAATGTGAAAAAAAGCTAAATAACAAAGTGAAAGACACAATGTAAAAACATAAATGAAATGGAAAAAAATAAATTGTATAAAATTAACAAAAGCTTTCCATTTTTGAATAAATCCTCCATTGCCATTGTAATTGTTTAAAATAAAAACTCTCTTTTGTAAAAGTCTTTCAGGTGCAATGCACTCACTGAGTATATTTACAACTGAAACTATTAAACTGGGATTTCTCCAGAGTCAAAGCGTTATTGGCAGCCTCACAAACGCGACTCATTTACAGTTTGGCTGCCGTTGAAGAACATTTAAATCACACTGTATTTCATCCTTAACTTCAGTCCCGTGATTTGCTGTCTTTTTCTATCAATCACACTGTAAAAACACTGTATTGTGTCAACAAAGGCCGGAGCTTTTTCTCTCGCATCCATCCGATGCTCATGGATTTCTTGTCTCAGGCCACCACTTTTTTGCATAGGCTAATGAAGCAGAACAGACATGCGAACTTCGTCTGCGGGCTGTTTGGAAAGCAGATAAAACATATAATTCACATCAAAAATAGGAATAAAACCCTTAGCATAATTTAAAATCATAATCAAGTCACGGCAAATGCGGGTTAACCCTGCAACCATTCAGTATTATAAGAACAAATTAAAATGACCTTCGTCCTCGGTTATTTTTTGTCTTCTTTTAGACCTGGATCGTCGCCATGCATTAAAATCATGTAGTTTTAAGACCATGAGCAACAACACGCCTTTGCTAAGTGCATTTACATAGAGTACAGGTGGCTCCACAAATATGATTTTAATATTTTTATTTAAATGTAATTTTCATGCCGTGTTTGAATATGAAATGCTATAATGATGCGAACGGACAGTGATGGATTTATTCTCGTGTGATATTTGATAAGTGAGCTTTAGAGACGTGATACTGCGGTGGAGGTGACCAACATTAAGCCTTCCTTTCAAAGCATTAAGATGACGTGCAGAGTGCATTCGGTTTGCGACACGTATTACTGCTTACTTTGTCCCGCTGTGGAATATTTATCATGATGTCCTGACACTGGTGGTTTTGCATTTGGTTTTAGCAGTTGTAATGTTGAACCTCATACGATGCAGAGTTCTCTAAATCGGTCGGATTTAAATGGTTTAAACTGTCTTAAATTCCCTTTCAATGAGAGCTTTTGTGTTGCTTGTGTTCATTTTACATTTTCTGTTGCTTTTCTCAGTAAAAATTATTATTTAAATGTTTATTTTCATCTTTATGTAATCTGTAATAATGTGCATATTAGATTTGTCTGTCCTTGCTGTAGTGCTATTGCTCTTTTTTCATTTACTTTTATTTTTGCTTCTCTATCAGTTTTCTTCTTTGGTCAGTTTTAAATCCTAATCACTCATCATTATCATTATTTTATTTTTATTGTTTTGTTTTTCTGGCCAATGGATGTTTAAGTTAGTTATTTGTTCATTGTTGTGCCTCAAAGTGTATGGGTAAGCAGTAATAACTACTTTTATTTATTTATGTATTTATTCTCTAATTATTTTTTTACTGCTGCAAAGTGCTTCTTTTTCTTGTGTTGCTCTTTCCAAATTCCACACGTTTGTCATGGTTATTCCTTTAAAATATACCGCAGTATATTGTTTTAAACCATCGAGAAAAGGCACAATATAACAAGTGTGTTTCGATCAAATTTTTAGTTTTTCTTCCACATTTAATTGAAATATATATGTGAGCAAACTCTTTGCCTTAATAAAATGTAATCAGGAATGTCTCAAATCGGAAACAATCTCATCAAACATTAAAAATCCAAACAGACATTTAATCCTGACTTTCATTTCTTTATACATTTCAACACTTTGCGGTACAAATACATTTTGGTTGGTGGAAGGAAAAAGGGGAATATTTTCAACGCACATTTTCATACACATTTTGTACTTTCTTCTATCTATTAGTAGGACTTGCGGGACTTGGTAGTAACAGATTACATGTTAATGAGGAAGCATGTTTGCAATTCAACTCAATTTACAGTTTACATTTTACAGTTATAATCATAATATTTGAAATGGGATGCCCATAATCTACCCAAAACTATAGAATAGGGGCCCAGACACTCTACAGAAAGTATTTCAAACATATATTACTAACACTTTTAATAGAAAGTTTATGTAATATACAGCCTAATTTACAAGCTAAACAAATACCTTAACACCATCAATATACCCTTAAAAATAAACTCATCTAACCCTTACTTCTAATTGGTCACTTAACAGATATGTCATCATTATAAAAATTGGTCTTAAATAGGTCAAATATAACAAACACTGACATTAAAGTGTGTTAAGACAATAAAGCTCAATGGCTCAGGGGAATAAGTTAATATACGAATAAAATGTATTATCACACACACGCATACAAATGTATGAATAGCCACAATTATTTTTAACCCTGAAGTCATCGACTTATGTATGAATTTCACAAATATTCCTCATTTATCACCCTCTTTACTTAGTTAAGAACGTGAATTTTGGCTGTGTAGGACATTACCAGGCTGCCTCCTCCTTACCTCCATCCAGGCCAGAGGAGGTGTCAGTATTAATGCATCAGGACATGCAGCTGTGCGGCCTGCTCCTGCATGCACACGGCTGCACCAGTACCCCAAACACACACACACACACACACACACACACACACACACACACACACACCCCCACACACACACCCACACATACACACACACCGACACACACACACTGAGTGGAGCAACAGGTTTGGCCCCTAGAGTGGGGGCTGATATCATATGCTTTCACGCTATACTTGCACAGGAGTGCCCAGGCACCATCTGTCTGTCTGTGCAGCCAGTCCTCTCTATCTGTGTGTGTGTGTGTGTGTGTGTGTGTGTGTGTGTGTGTGTGTGTGTGTGTGTGTGTGTGTGTGTGTGTGTGTGTGTGTGTGTGTGTGTGTGTGTGTGTGTGTGTGTGTGTGTGTGTCGGATAGAGAGAGAGAGAGAGAGAGAGAGAGGATGGTCCGGCAGCTGTATTTACACCTGTATGGGCAGATCACTGTTGGCAGGGCTGCAGAGGAACACACCAGCTGCTTAACCTACATTCCCCGCTAGGCTGTGTTTGTGTGCACTGTGCCGTGAAACACACACACACACACACACACACACACACACACACACACACACACACACACACACACACACACACACACACACACACACACACACACACACACACACACACACACACACACACACATATAGACACTTTGATGAAGAATTGTCACCCTTTGTGTGACCAGGCTTATTGAATGGATACCTTCATGGACTATAGAATATCTACCAATGTGCAATTTCTTTTTTGTAGTTCCCTCACTATTAGTATTTTTTGGGGAGGATACTTTTTGGGGCCATTTTTAGCCTGTATTAGAGATATAGATTTGAAATGGGGAGCTAGAAGGGATGACATGAGTAAAGTGACAGCAGGCCAGATTCGAACCTGTGTCCTCCTCAGCGTTGACTCCAAGTTTTACCAAGAAGGCAATGCAACAGCCAGTGGTGACATTTAATCATCTACATTTACTCAAGAGTTGTACTTTAGTGCTTCCATTAGACCCCTTTGTTTACTTCCTTATTATAGTCACATCATTATGAAATACTCAAGTTTCTATTGGCTCCAAGACATTGTATGAGATGGCGGGGACATCTGTAAGCGGTTGAACAATCACAACAGAGCCGGCATGCTAACCAATCACAGCAGACTTGGCTCTGGTTTCGGACAGAGGGTGCTGCAGCACAGGCAGTATGAGAAAAATGAAGACCTTTTTGAACATTAAAAAATGGAAACATGTCACAGAAGAAGCACAAAATAGAAATATGAACCTGAAAATGATCATACTTATAAAATCTGAGTACTTCTTCCACCACTGGCCCGGGCCGGCATTTTATATTTCAAAGTAAACATTCAAGCACCCTTCTCACTTACATCCGGTACAGTCGGATGTAGCTTAGCATCCCCCTGATAACCCCCATCCAAAAGTGCAGGTCAGGGAGTGGAGGAGCACAGCCAAGCTTCTGCTAGCCCTCAAACACTTCTAAGAGTGCCGAACAAGAAGAGGATTGTCAGTGTCTGGTTTCCTGTCAGACAAATTTGGTAGAAAGTTGGCCTGAAATGAATGAAATCTTCAGAAAGAAGAAGGACCTTTGTCGCCAAATCAAAAGACTCTTTTGGTGAACTGGCACTGTAGACTCTGTCAAAAGATTAAGAGAGAAATGTGCAGCTCCAAAAAAAAAAGACCAGAGTTGTCAGAGGGTTTAACCCAGCAAATCTGAAAGTGACACATTTTAAATTTACAAGCAGACAAACTATTGCACACTTATCCCATCTACACACTTTAATACCAACAAATGAAAATCCAAATGGAAAGACGTGCAAAACAAAACACCACACTCGACCAAATCCTGCTGATGACAAATGCAAATGGAGTGCAGGCAAGGTAACGATAAAGACAACAGAGAAGAGAGAATTAATGAGACCCTGTGACATGGTGCAGATGTGCCCTCAGATTACTCTAATACGTCCAGCCCAGTGCTAGAGCCATTGTCGTACAGAGCCTCGCTGAGAGCGGATGGGCTTTAAAGATGCAGTTTGTGACATCACATGGCAGCAAGACTAAACCATTTGCACAAATCACCTTACCTCCCTCCCGTTTTAATGACCCAGGCGGAGCTGCTATTAAAGCCAAAAGGTTAAGAGATGAATGTGAAAACGATTATTCTCTGGGAGTGGGGTCGTCGCCCTCACAGGTCGATAATGCTCGGCTCTTTTCCACTCCCGCCTGATCTCAGTAACACTCCCACTGGCTTCCCTTCTCCCCTTTTACTCCACTGACCCATGCTTTACTTGTGTTTCCCAAAATGCCACTGACCTGGGACTTTTCTTCACCAAAACGGCTGGCTTTGGCATTGCGTCACAAAACACGGCATCCTTTGCCTTTGCTATGGTCACAACGGCAAGCTCCACATGGAGCACCTCCTTTTTTTTAAGCAGTGTGCAATGTTAGATTTTTAAACCTGAGCGTCAGCCACCTGTCACCCAGCCGAAATGCAATGCAAAGTAGCCAATACAAATTGTACACCAATCATTATTGCACTGCTACAGCATAGGCTCGGTCAACATTTTTTGGACATATTTGCCTTTTAATGGACAGCAGAGACAGACAGTTTATTTAGGTAGACAATAAAAGCGATATCATGCACCAAAAGTTCCCAGCTGATCAGGGGTTGGACAACTGTATAGTTTAATTTTTGAGGATACTGTACTTTATTATACATACTAGGTCTTGGGAGACACTTTTTTGTGGCTTTTTTGTTCAAGTTGTCTCCTTGTTAAAGTTACTCAAATTATAATATTTTCAATTAATGTTAAGCAACTATGGTAAAAAAGCCATTTATTAATGGCTGTTTTGAGTATGCGTGTATATGGGGCCACAGTGAACCCTTAGCCAAAAAACTCAGAGTGAAAGGACTTTATGAGAATGTTCTCCGCATTTTTTTTAACTAGACAGTTGTTCTTTAACTTCTACTGCCATTAACTCCCATCAATGTGTAAGCCACTAACAGTATATTTCACTAACAATAACTTCCAAGAGAGTAATGGGAGAAATGTAAGTGCCATCTTGTAAACCCCATAGCCTACTTAGCCTTTGCTACCCCCAATGAGATTTCACCCCATTCGTCCATCACTCTCCCATTGGAGTCCATCCATTTACCCAGCTGGAGGCTGAGTGGGGGGCTCAGCAGGTTCGATAGGCTCAGCAGAGGGTAAACGCTAACTCTTTGATAAGTGGCAGTTCACCAGGGGCCTCTATTACATCAACCAGCATGGTCATTTCTCAAGTTGTATCCAAGGAATAAGAAATTCCAAGGCAAATCGTTGCTCCCTTTCTCCCAGCGGAACATTTTTCTACACATCCATGTACCAAGACTAATTGAAGACTGTGTGCTATCATTGGGAGGGCCGGATGGATGCGGCGATAAAATAAGGAAGTGCTGGAGAGTGCTTTGGTTGGCCAGGGATTTTTTTTTTTTTTTTTTCATGACTGGGGTAGGTTGGCTGGCGGGGACATAGTTCAGTCTCATCAGACCTTTATTGCTGTAGGGAAAAAGCTTATTTACTGTAAACTGTTTATGGAGCTCTGTCACTATCTCTAGAAATGCAGAATAAACACAGGAACACACTCCCACTCCTAATGTCTTGTAAACATCAGAAACATGCACTGTTACAAAGACACTACACTCTGGATGACACAAACACACACACACACACTATGTCAACATAACACATTTGCCCACACGCACATTGAAAAGACAATACACGACTATGAAAATACGAAAAGAAGTTGCATGCAAACAAACGAGTTCTTGTCTCAACAATGCCTGAGTGCTGTTGGTTTTATCCGTGTCTCCAGTTTTTATACACATGGGAAAAAAACACCTCTCAATCTCAAACACAATTTCCCATCGTTAGATTTAGACCTACATGTTTCCGCACATTTACTGAACCCCTTTTAAAGAAAAGGGAGAAATGAAACATGACAGATGTCTGAAGAGAAAGAAAAAAAACAAAGTCTGTGGCCATGCTGCATCTGCCAAATATATGGTATCACACTTTACGGAGCAGCTTGAGCGGATGAATCATCAAGTCATCCCGCAGGTTTTCAAATCCATCTTAGTGCACAGACATTCTGTTTCCTGCCTCATATGTGTTGTGCACTTAAACAGACATGTCAAAAAGTATGTAATGTGAAAAGTGTGTTTGCTCAAGTGTGCTAGTTTAATAATGTTTTTTCCGTCTATGTCTGTATCCACCCGCCCCTTTCACCCTCCCCCCACCCCCCTCACATGAAGACCCTACCTCTTTGGGGCGGGATGTTTTTCCATTAAAACTCCATGGTGAGTTTTGCTTATTCCCTCCTTGGCTCTTTTGGCATAATGCAACTGTGTACTACGCTGCAGCACACCACATCCTCTCATTTGTCTCCAGTTATATTTTCAACACATTCCTCATATCTTTTTTCAAACCCTTACATTTTCTTTTTGTGATTTTGAAGTAGGAGGTTGTGTTAAAGCTACTTTGTGCGTTTAAAATGTGCGTATGGCTGGCATATTTTTTTTTAATTTATTTTGCCAGCTATGGTTTCATATGTGAATTAATGCTTTGTCTTTTAGTAAAAAAAGGTTTCATACATCAGAAAAATTGAATGTATAGGGTATGGGAAAGTGACATCATCAACAGAAAGTCGGCCATCTTTGGACGATACCACCAAACCTGTGATTTAACCTGTACAGCAAAGGAAGTAGCGTAATGTTTTCACTTTAAACCTCTTAAACATGGTCAGAAGGCACTGTTGTGTTTTGACATTAGATTATAGAGCGTATTATAGAGAACATCATCGGGAGACAACGAATGGGTTGGTTGGAAGCCATCTGCTGACTGTTACGTGTCAGAAAGCATTGCTGAACTACAGTTACACAAACCACTACACAAGGAACTGGATTCAAAACATGAAATATTGCAGTAAACATAAATATACCTGTTGATTAATCATCCATAATAATCCAACTTTTTGTTTGCATTCAGTTAGCGTAACATTAGCTACTTTTTTTTACTTCTGTCCGGATGATGGCATAGTTGTCATTGCGCCTGTACATCTGTTGATGTTCTACCCAAAGTTTTCTAAATTGCTGTCGGCTGTGGGCACTAACTCCAAACCCCAGATAGGTGCTGACATCAGTGACGAAGATTGGTCCATTTTCTTAATTAATAAATACACATTTAAAATAACTTTAATTTAGTCAAATAGTGTGGAGGAATTTATCTTTTGCCTTATATTCATTTTGGATGCAAACAGCTGAAAAGCTGAAGGATACATCATATTGATTACTCCTGCCTTTGCTCTAGATTCTATCGTCCATTATGGCCATCCCAAAATGCAATGCAGTTCCCATTCCCTAGATTAAATGTCCAGGGGACATATGGTAAGGAGTCATGCACTTCTTGTCTGGTTGCCTTGTGGTTTCTTTGAAACTAGATAGTGACTTCTCTGTCTTCATGTCTTTTATCTTTTATCGGTTTGGACCCTCCATTTGGGTGATTTCAAGGATAACGCATTTTTGTTAATCACATGTTGTTAAGAGTTTTTTAATCTTGCTGTTTGTTTGTTTGTTTGAACAGAGTTATTGTGCATTTTAATTTTCCAATCATATTGTGATGGTCTTTCGTGGATATGGAAATGTGAGTGATGTGTCCTCCTCTTCACAATGTATTTAGCAAAGGACTAGAGGTGAACCAAATAATGTAAAGCATTCTGTTTACTAACTTATAACACAATAACTTAGTTAAAAGTTTACAGCTTATGAAAGTGTATTGCTCTCATCCAACAATGCCATGTTAGATTAAATGAAGAAGAACAAGTTTTATAAAAGAGCAAGCTATTCTTCATCCTGGACCAGGCCACTTAACCTCCTTGATATCCTAAATTTAAAATAATAAATGACAACAGGGAAACAGAATAAATATACATACATATTTAAAATGATTTAAAAACTAAATATATATAAATATATATATATATATATATTTATGTCATTTTTCAAAACTAATGAAATACCATGTCACTATTAAAGAAAACAGGAACAGATATACACAGAGTGAGCAGAGAAAAACACTTCAGTTAAGACTCAGGTTTGAGTGTACTGAGGGGTCAACCACAAAAGTCAATACAGACCTATCTAAACAGTTTGTGCATTCTCCATTCAGACCTTATTCAAATTGTAACAACAAGCAGTTTCAACTCATGAGGTTCAACCCTAACCCTTACCCTGAACACTATAATATAAATGCCACCCTTAAATAAGTTTACTTCCTTTTTAACCCATGTTAAAACATTCTAACACCTTTCGAAAGTAACAAAAGGAATTTTAAAGATTATAAACAAATGATAAAATAAACTAACTTTCACCTTTTGATTTCGCGATGCTCTGAGTTGTAATGTTAAAAGGGCCAATCTTAGGAACTTTTCATTGCAGGGTATGAAACCGCATTGAACGTCTTTTCATCACTGTTTTTGGTTAAATAAGGTACTTCCAGTATACACTTTGAAAAAATAAAATGTTTTCATGAGAGAGTCCCTTATAGAGAGACAATTGACAGTCTCAGTGAAGGGAACTTTTCCCTTCACTGCTCTCTAGCTCCTCCCTGTTGACTCCATTCACTTTGGGGAAATGAATAGCATGTGGTGCCTTTTTTCTAAGTCTTGGGTTTCATCTTTTGTTGTGGTCAGTCACTCATACTTTTTAATTGAAGCGTTTTTTTCTTTCCGTCTTCATCAATCTCCTGCTTAATCCAGGCCCTTAGTGATTTCAGAGCGTATACTTTTCAAAGGTACACATCATTAGCATCACAATCTTGACCGTCAAAATAACTCCCTCAAATTTGAGCTCCTTAAATCTATATTGTTTCTCTAATAGTTTATGTCCTGAAACATGAACCAATATATGTTTGCCCTAATTTAACCTTTAGCCATTTGTTACTTTTTTAGTTTTGTTTGTTTTTTTACAAGTTCCACAAATTCTGTGGTGGCAGACTCCAATCTTCTTCCCCAAAAAATGGATTTGCACCAATATATATTACAGTATTTTCAAAATCAGACTCTGTACACTATTCAATAAACTTCCATGTCTAGTGAAGCACTTGTGGAGCAAACGCAATAGGGAAAGGTAAAAACAGTCCTAGTTTCCACGGTGATGGCCACTCTCCAATGTTCACTGAGTTCCCCGAGTGGTTGTCATTAGTGATGTGGGTTCGAGACAGCCCCAAGGCTGCCTCTTTTCCAAGGGCTGTTGTAAAATAATAAATGTGACGTTGAAGGATGTGTCCTCTACATGATTGCCCTTTCTCTCTTCCTCTCTCTGCTTTTCTTTTTACCCCTTCTTGGTTTCAGCCTTAATAGAGGCTGCTTTTCTGATTTGGAATTAACCATATGGCCCAGAATCAGTTCAGTGACAGTCGTACAGCTCTTTGTCACTGGATGGCCAGCTCAAGTGAGCTTTATCATATTTGTTTACTTCGAGGGCCCTGAAAATAAATAGAAGCTGCCACAAAACTTCCTTCCCCCCCTTGGAGGCACCTCGCGTTAGCCCCAGGCAAAGTAATGCAAAGCGACTTTGATGGTTGATGTTGCAGATTGAATTATGCCCTTGAAGAAAAGCTATTAGCTCAGTCAAGAGTCCTTATTTGTTAAATTAAAAGTGGAAATGACAAGAGTAGTCTTTAGTGAATTAAAGTTGCAAAGAAAATGGAATCAAAGGCAATCGTACAAAACAAGATCATGTGAAAGAGAGAAAAAAGACATTTCTCTAGTGACCCCCTTTCAATTCTCTGTAGTACATTTTTATGTTGTCTAATGCATCTAACTATTTGGTAATGTAACTTGGTGCCAATGGCAAAATCAGTCTTCTAACCCAGGTTTATTCCAAGAACTGGTTGCTGTCCCTCTCATGGATAGCAGAATTAGCCCCCTTTCAGCTGGTGCTTTGCCTCTCTGTTGTAAGGGTAGAAACCTCAACGCTTTTAAGCCCAGTGAAGTGCGATCAAAAGGAAAAGGATGATTCAAAACACAGATGAATAAACTTCCAATGCATCCTAAGGAGGAGCTGTGATTTTTTGGACTGTTGGCAGGCTGTGCATTGGCTGGATCCTCTTCAAAAGTACCATGATCAGAGAGAACATGCAGTAATAGAAATCCCTCATAGCTAGAGGTTAGCTAACTGTACACTTTTGTTAAATTACTTATCTTGTGGAAGCGCTGACAAATAAATAAGCCAACATGAGCTCATTGGTGTAAGCCAACGCAATATCCTTAGCACAACTTTATCTTGCCCTGCATCTCCCTTTCAAAGACTGGGCTTTCTGTGGATATGTTGCAGCTTTCTCTCCTTGACCCATTATGCACTTGTATAGAGGCCTTTCTTATGGCTACCTTCACCACTTCCTATTTCCTGATCAGTCTCTCACATAGTGTTGGCCAAACAAGACATCAACATCTCCTTGCATCCAGGGAGTAATTTATGAGGTGCTGACAGGCTAAAGGGAGGTAACAGAAAGAGAGTTTTTTTTTGTTTTGATCAGGCTATGAGAGCCAAGAACTCATACTCCACACTTTACCAAAAAAAAATATCCTTCGAGACTTTAAACCTGCAACATCTTTCACCACCTAGTATTGTCAAAGTTAATTACTTGACACCCTCCCCCTAAAGATGTACTGTTAAACTACAGTACTCACTTTCTTAACCCTACCCTGCATTTGTTTTTTTACTGCTTCTGAGGAGGACATATTCATAAGATACATCTGTTTTGTTTAGTACCAACCCACTTCAGCAGGTTGTTAGCCATTCATATCGGAGCATTGTTGATGGATGTGTCCATCCTAGAACATGTATATATTACAACCAAAGATCAACAGATGTTGTGTTATGTTTGCTTTTCTTAAGGATAAGTGCCAATAAAGTGATGATAACAGTGATGTTGTCAGTAAGTTGGATGGTCATCGACAACATCTCTTGCATTTTACAAATTAACAGTGTGAACAAAGTGTATTAACTGACAACGTAAGCCTAGTACTTAAGCACCAGTCTTTTTTTACATATCTGCTTACTACTTAGCTTTTTGGCATTCAATTGGTTAATCAGTGCCTATTTAAGCAATTTTGTAAACAACCAGTTCTGATGGATGATAGGTTTATTCGCTATCAATGGCGTCTGTTTTCTAATGTAGGACTTTTTAGTCAACAGATGTATTGCCCATCATTAATAATTGAACCATTTTACCAGAACCAACAGTGATTGGTTAAAGCCTATTGGCTGGCTAGTTAAACCAAGTGTGTAGTGTGCTGTACTGGGAGGTAAAATAGACCACATTCCTAATGTTCCCTAACCAAGTCCAGATGCTCTTCACATTGTATTTATATTCTTATTTGATACTGTGCCTAAGCTGTATAATGGCAGGGGAAACTCTCAACCAAATGAAAACATTTTCAAGGAAAGACAGTCGTTTGTGTCAGCAGTGTGGTTTCCAAAGGTCAAGGTTAAGCATCCCTCTGGGAGTGTGTGACACCACCGTGAGTTTGTGACCCCTTAGCCAACCTCATGCCTGAGCTGCTGTGACTGTGTTTTACTGTCCTGGTCAGTTATAAGGCCGGACAATAATACCAGATCTAGCTTCTGTTCTTTGATCATTACCATATGGGCAGCCCTGCTACAGCTGAAAACCCTTTTTGTGTCCGTTTCCTCTCAAACGTTCCTGACATGCTCAATAATCCAATAAATGCCATAAGTTTTCACCTGTGGCCAACACAAGAGAAGCAGCTTGGACTGTGCTGTTGTGTGATGCATGTTCCTTTGACTGTTATTCTCTTGTTTATTCAGTGTAATTTAAAGAAGTTTATATAACCTGCAAGTTCATCGTAATAAGAAATAAATGTTGTGTTATACTGAATATAAGGGCGACTTTATGTACTTTATCTGTAATATCAAGCCCATTACCTATCACATGATGTTGTTCATTAACTGGCAGTCAGTCAACCAAGCTATGGGACCTTGTGACTACTGAAACTCTTGACAAACTGTTACCATGTAAGCTAAATCTTCGAAAATGATATTGGATGGTGTAAAGGGTATAATAGAGTAGGTGGACATTCTTTATTGCTTACATAAGCTTTTAAGTTTGCCTGCTTTTGGTATTTCCTAAATATGAAGCACCTATGTTTATCTGAAGCACGTATGAATTTATAATCTCCCTTGCTTACCTTCTTGCATGCAAAAAACCTCATAAATGTATGTTTTGAATCAGATTTTTTCATTCATTGAACAAACAGAAATGTATATATGTGTCTCAAAGGTGCCACATATTTCTTGTACTTCAGCATTTGTGCCTCGAAGTCAATTTAAGAGGGAACATTGTTTCACAAAGATATTTACGGACAGATAAAGTTTGGAATTATCGTTTTTTTTCTCAATGGGCTATTGGTTACAGTATCTATCAGCTTAATTAAAAGTCATTTGATTTTGACATGTGCAAACACCACATAGAGCAACCTTGAGACCAGACTCTGCATTATTGTATTGTACTTTGTCTAATCGTGGTACTATTTTCCCTTCTTCAGCAAAGCCAAGCCGCCCCCTCAGATGTCCCCGAGCAAGTCTAGTGGAGGAGAGTTCTGCGTGGCTGCCATCTTCGCCTCATCTCGCTCCTGGTTCATCACCAACCCCAACATGAAAAGAGAAAAAGGTATGACCAAAGCCCCAGGTGCTTTTTGAATTAAGATCCTGGCAATGTTCTAACAAGTCTTCAAAAAAAGTGTTGCAGGAATGAGTCCTAAAACCCGGAAATTATTTAACATTTTACAACTTTAGGCTCCCTCTTCTCAAATGAAAGGGTCTTGTAAGGCATGTGGTTAACACAATATTGAGAGTGTTGTTCTATGACATAAAACATGTCAGTAAACACCCACCTTTTTAATGTTTGAAGCTTTTAAGTGGTAGCAGTTTCTAACAAGCAGCTTAACGGTAACGTGCATCAACACTTAGCTTAAGTTTGTTGATAGCCTAATTTTAGCTTTCTATTTCTGGCGACAGCATTAGCAACTCAAAAATCATAAAAGTGTGTTTGCTATAGATCTTTTATTATTTCAAAATCCACTGGAAAAAATCATTGTTTCATGAATAGCTTTTTGTCCAGGGAGCCCTTGAGTTGCTAGTTGCGAGTTGGTCTGCCAACACAAATATGTTGCAACACTCTATTGCAAATACAAAGAAAACATCTTGACAAATGACAACATGCTTGTAGTTCCTCCCTCATTATTGATAATGCACCTTTTTATTTACCATTTTAAGTAGCAGCTATAACAGTATTCTTATCACTGCCTTTTGCCCTTACTACTGTAGATCAATCCAAGCAGTCAGTCGTTGAGTCTTTGTACATCATCAGCTGCTATGGTACAATGGTGGAACATGTCCTGGAACCTCGACCAATCAGCACTGCTCAAAAAATCAGTGATGACACACCTTTGGAGCTCAATACCTGCCCAAGGGCCTGCTGGAATCTAGCCAGGTAAAACTATGCAGACCATTTTATCATAGAAAGAGTGCCTCTAATACAGTCAGTGAAAACATTTATTTATTTATTTATTTTGGAGCAGGACTCCACAATGGAATGAGCTGCAGCCACCCTTCAACTCCAACCATCCCTTGGTTTTGGCCTCAGACCTGGTGCAGTACTATCAGTATCTTCTGGCTGGTGAGTGCTAATACAAATCTTTCTATTAATTGACCCTATTTACATATATTTAAGTAGCATTTCAGGAAAATATAATGCATATGAAGTCAATGTTAACAATATATTCCAATACAAGCCAAGGCATGCTTGCCTAAGGGAAAGTAAATAGGTGTTTCCGGCGTCAACTCAGTAATATATTTTCAAAGAAGGAAACATTATGAAAGTGCTTTAAGCTTAAATTAACGTTTTGTTTTTTTAAGAACCATGCTCGCTGTACTTTATCAGTTCCCAGATATATTGTCTGTAAGAAATCACTTATAATTACTCTTAAGCTCATATGTTCATATGGCATGTCTTTTGCAAGTTTTTGTGAAAACCTACAAAATACAAGCTTAGGGCACTGAACACATTATAAGCGCTTTATGTGCTGAACTCTGGTAAAATAATAAATGACAGTGTGACAGGCAGCAATGTACGCTGTACATGCAGTGTACCAGATGAATCTGGAGCTCATGTTTAATATGCTCCGGCAAATGCGTCCTGTTCCCCTCCGTTCAGCAGCCTGTGATGTGACAAGCCAATCACAACCTTTTATCTAATATGGGAAGAATGCAGAGCGCAGTTGAGGCATTTTCGAACCCAACCAACATGACTGCAGCTGATCTGAATCTTTCTGTTGTGGGTCTGCTATTGGGAAGCCTGACATTGACAGAAAAGAATTGCAAAGTCATATTCCAAATCAAATAAAACAGAAGCTCGCTAATTTGGTCAGTTTTCCCGGCAGAGGAAAAACACTGTTATTCCTTAATTTCTAGTGGCAAAAATTGCAACATTCATTCACAGATATGAATTATGCTACTCTGTCATAGCACATGTATAATCTACTGTTATCTACACAATTGAAATAGAATAAAATAAAATAGTATAGAAGTAATTTATTGATCCCAATTTGGGAAATGTTTTCGTTGCAGCAGCATAAATACAAGGCAATGTAATTACAATAAAATAGCATTTAAATAGAAAGTAAAAAAATATACATTTGGGGCAAAAACTGTACTCAAAATATAAACAGAAACAAAATATAATGCACTATATTATATGTACAATAAGTGTGAAAGGTGTGGAATATTAAATAGAATAAATATAGAATGTACAGTATGGTATGAAAAATGTATGTTTTTTGCAAATAATCAACTATTTCAACTAAGTATGTATTTTGTTTAAAGATGTATTTCCTCCTTGTTTTCCTTTTGTGGCTCATTTTTGACACCATTCACACACATACCAATACCAAACATAAATTGCTTAAACTTTTCATGTTTATTAGTATTGTTGACCAAAAAATTGATTTGCTATAAAAATGAGTTTAAATACAATTTGCCATTATAGTGTTGGTGTGTCTGCCTGTACTGTATGTACTATTTAATACTTTACATGTATCGAAATATCGGAACATGTCATGTTTTGGTTGCACTTGCTACACAGCATGTATTTTCTCTGTGTTTACTATACGCATCGTTAGTCAAGGTGATGACCCCTGTTCCCTGCTTTTCCATGTTGACTGTGTTGAAAGCCAGTCCTTTGCGTTGTATTGGTGCCACATGCTGGGATGAGACCTCTCCAGTCAACAGCCATAACATTCCCTTTCTCAAAGAGTTTTATGGAAGATACTTTAGCCCTTTGTACTATTTCGCATTTCTTGAGCGATGTCAGAAGTTATCTCTGTTCCTTTGTTCGGTACTCAAGTCCGTCCTTTGGCGGCCACGCTACACAGCAGCTCCGGGACACGCTAGCATAATGCTATAAGATGCCGCTCTCAAACCAATTAGTTGACACCCTAAACTCTCTAATTCAATAACAAGTACAGAGCAGTGAGCACTTTAGGTTGCCCTCTGAAAGGCCAATTCGCAAGAAGCACCGAGTGCACACGGATGGCCACACACGGTATCAATCCACCCCCTGGAATCGGCTGGCGTTTTGAGCTCACTCCATAATTATAAACACACGGAATCTGTAATTAGCTCTCGCGGCTGCTCCGGGGCAAGTGGTAGCTATTTTACCCTAATTTCTCCACTCGTTTCTGATGACTTCTGCACTGCTCCAGGTCTAACTGGTAGGATATTTTTCTCAAATTAGTGCTAATGGCCGCTCCTAGTGTCACAGCAATGAGGACACGTTGGAATGACCGACATGCGCGTCAACTTATTCTACCATTCTCTCTGCCAACATGGGCAGTGGAGCTGGCTGCATAATGAGAGGGATTCATTGCATTAAAATTTACATCCAATTAACAATAGCCAGATATCACCGCCCTGTCTCTTTATTCCCCCGACCATCCAAGTGTGAACAATGCGGGGTCACAGCGCTGTAAACATAATTGTTCAGCCCTCTACCCATTTTGTGGGCGTGCCATTTTCCCTCAGGGTCGGCGTCCTAGACACCACCACCACCGGTAGAGTCTCTCTTGGACTGCAACCTCCAATTTTTGTGTGCATTGCAACCGAGCTCAAGCATTCGACATCCTGTTTCTCAGCATGCTTTCCCCGTGCCAGCCTTCTCCTCTGCCGTTTCCTCCAGGGCTTGGCAGCGCAAAGGATTAGTGATCCAGGAGAAAGAGTCGATTTGACCCTAGGATGAATTACAGCACAGCCATACGCCTCTTGTCCAGTTGCCTCCTGCTGAACATAACGATCCTGCCACTGCAGATGAAACTGAAAAGGCACACAAGTCTTACTTACAGAACCAACTGTGCTGTTTAGGTCTTATTTGTGTGGAGAGGCGGGCAGGGAAGCCTGTGGCTGACCCCCTCCCTCCCTGGACACAAACTGTTTGTCCCGCTCCCCTCTGGCAGAAGGCTTCCTCCATCAGTATCAAAACCTCCCGCCACCCGAACAGTTTCTTCCCTTACCGGCCTCATTAAACAGTAAGCATTACATTAACGCACATTAAGTAATGTCAGTCCTAATCAAAGCTACCTCTTTTAATAGCTTTCCACTTTTCGTAACAATACTGCAGATATTTTATTTTACTTTAATATTCAGTTTGGTTTTTTTATACAATAATATACGTAGTTCTTTGGTATATCTATATTTCAGGTTAATATTTCAAATAAGTTATCTTTTTTTAATAGTTTTCTATAATAGTTTACATTGTTGGTGCTTTTCTTGCAATTTATCTTTGTTTTCATCTCCATATACAACAAGGCAAATTCCTTGTACTATATGTGTAAATCTACTCGGCAATAAACGGGTTTCTGATTCTGACACAACCACTACAAGAAAAGGAAAAAAAAAAGCAAGAGAAGAGACAATAAAGAACAATTTTACGATTAAAAACTATAACAAACAGAAGTAATGGAAGAACCATACTAAGAAATCTATGGATATTCCCTTATGCTAATCATCTAACAAAACAGGTTGTGTCTCGAAATGGTGACACGGCGGCACAAAGCTGGCAGCGCTTGATTGACAGGCCGTGTTCTCTGGTCTCGTGGCTCAATATTGGATGACCCAGGCTGATTAAAAATGCAGTATGCAGGGGAAAGGAGTAGGAAGGGGAGAGGAAGGGCCGGGGTCATGCAAGACCGGAGCCTCCAGGACTGGATGATAAAAGGCAGCAGTGGCGCCACTTCATGGTCACTATCTCCACCTGTCCATCTGTAGCAGCTACTTGCAGCACTCAGACTTGCAGAGGACAGCAACGTGCAGCACTGCCTTGGAGAGATAAGGAAGAAAGAGACACACATTATACAGTATACTCACAAATAGAGGAGATGCTGTAGGGCGATACAGCCTAATAAAAGCAGTCTTGGGCCAATTATTTAGTGTTTGGGGATCCCCCATCTGTAGTTAATGTAAACTCACATGATTTTTGTCTCCAAAAGTCTAAGCCAAGTTTGTGAATGGACATGTTTTCTCTTGGCAAGGGGTGTTTGAGCTGGGTAATAGGGTGACTATCAAAACACCCTCATTTATTACACTTTTGCCCATAACGTTGGAATCATTTTTGTTTTTAGTCACTTTCCTCTTTTTATTCCTATTTAATTTTCACTGTGATATGTTTGGAGGAAATTGATCAATAACGTTTAGTGAAGATATACACTTTCTCTATCCAGAATAAGTAACATTATCACAATCATTTCATAAGAAGGGGTGAAAAATCTTTTATTCCAACTTTATGGGCAACTGTGTATAATCAGACTTTTTATTCAGATGTTCCTCTCCCTTAGGTGATATTAACTTAGCGGTCCACACCATGCTTTCCAACATCTTCTCCCCTCGCCACAGAGTTGTTTGAAGCAAACAACCTGGTGAATAATTTACCACCTGGATATCTGGCTGGCTCCTTTGAGCCTGGCGATGAAGGCGGCAACAGAGGCTATGCTTTTTGGCCGCGGCCCTCCCCTCCCTACCTGTCATATAATGTGCTAATTGTGGAGACTGACTGACTGGCTGGCTCGGCTGCTCTCTTGGGACTTTGAGGCCCATGACAGGCCAGCCTCAGTTGCCTTGTCAATAGATCTAATTGCTCCGAGAGAGGGGCCGGAGTGATGGCCTTGGAGCATCATCAGGCATTTGGTAAAGAGAAACCATGGCGCCATGACTGGGTCAGTAATCAAAGAGATGCAGAGAAAGGAAGGGGTAAGTGTAGCGCTGGCTGAATGAAGGTACTGTCAGTCAAATCCGACTTGAATGATATATAATGACTAAGCTATCCCAATCTGTCAGTATGCCAGCACCTATCTGCCAGAGTACTACTCCAAAAGAAAAGCGAGAAGAGAGGAACGTGAGAAGAGAGATAGGCGGAGTGGAACCTAGCAGGTGAAATGTCTGGCAGCCAAGTGTTGCAGGTCAAAGCAGAGATAGGAAGAATAAAAAAAAGACTAAATTAATCTTTAAAAAATATGAATGAGATAAAGATGAACATAGAGGCCAGACTAGACAAGACAGCTATCCTTTGTCCACCGAGCAGCCAGATCTATCAGATTGTTGTCCCTTATCTGGCCCTGGAGATCGGCCTGTCCGACCGCTGGCCCAAGGCCTCGGGAGGTCGGGCTACATCAATACCTGGGCAGCCTTTGTACTTGTTCTGACTCCCTGCTTCACTGCTTTGGCTAACAGGCCACCAGCTTCCAGTCTTCAGCACAGAAAAAAAAAACACCACTCTGTGTTCAAGACAAATCTGTTCCTCTGCAATGTACATTCTTTTTCCTTCTTATGTCGATCTGCATGCATATTACTGCAGTGCGGTTACTAAAGAAACTGACCAAAAACACAGTGTTAAACTATTCAACCAACCTTTATATTTAGAAAAATAAATTGTCTAGCACCGGACAACAGGATAAGTATATTAGCCGCAAAATAAAACCCCAGACTTTTTATGCATTTCTTCACAAGTTAGCCATGGAACAAAATGTTTGGCAAAGAGAGACTATTGTGCGAAAAGTGTTCAGGATTGTCAATTATAAAAACTTGCCTTATTAACTTTTGCAGTAACACAATGTGGCAAAATGTGCAAGAATACATTTCTTTAGTACCAACTAATGATTCCAATCAAAGTTCCTCAGGAACATTCCTGAGTTCTTAAAATTCAGCACATTATGTGAATTGATCAGATGTGTTTCGGCATCAGTTGAGCTTAAAAATGTATGTATTTACTCAAATGGCTCGAGTCACCTTTTTACCTCTTTGTCATAAGCCGGAGTTCCTTGGGAAATTGTTCAACAATTATTGGTAAAAAAAACATGTCTCAAGTCAATTTAGATTGGATCAGATTAGATTCAACTTTATTTTAAATGCACAGAGTATAAGTAATGAGGCGACAACACAGTTAGCATTTACCAGCAGTACAAATAGGCAGTATAATACAACCACTATAGACAAAATAAACATAAATACTCTATAGACACTTACTACCATTTTTTAATTTTACAATTAAATATGAGTGTGCTATATAAATAAAGCATTCACATAAGCAGTTAAAAATGAATGAGGAGCGAATGGAAGAAATCTCAAGGAGAGTGGTTGAAAAGGAATTCCTCTGAAGTGTATCACTATTGAGTTGCATCATTTTACTATCCTCTTTAAAAATAAAAATACAATTGTATTTACATCAAGCTATGGCGCTTCTCTGATGTTTCTACAAATATGTCAATGGCAACACAAAATCATTTCTATTGGGCTTAAAACCACACACTTAAAATCCTTTCTTTAGTTCAGTCCAATAAGTTTGCACTTAAAAATGTCCTGTCTGTGAAATTGCATTGACGTTCTGTCTTAAAAGCCAGTAATGAACATTGTAAAGGCAGAAGGCCAAGTGGCGGTCTAGCCGGACGCTAAGATGGGTAGATATGACTGTAACAGCCGGGGTCAGTCTGGCTCCTGACATGCACACACATACACAAAACAACACACACACACACACACACACACACACACACACACACACACACACACACACACACACACACACACACACACACACACACACACACACACACACACACACACACACACACACACATATACACATAGGGAGGGTTGTGTCTTGGCCTGACCCATGGGTATGACCACTAGCTCCCCACGCTGGAGCCTGGCTGTGACTCTGGCCATTGAAAGCCCCCTCCCCACTGGAAACATGATCCAGCCAGTCCACCAACTGCTTCAGAACATCAATAATTAATTAGGGAACAGTTATTCGTCCCAATGGTCAGGGAAAGAGAGAAAGAGGGCAGGGGTAAGATACATATACAGTATGCTCGGGTTTAGGGGGAGTAGGGATTACATGTAACGAGACTAGCCAATCAGGATACAAAAAAAGGAAACTGTATTCCCTTACAGTTACAAAAATAAGGCGCCATCAGATTACTCATACAGATCTAAAACAAATGGATTACTGGCAAGATTGCAATGTTAGTAAAAAAAACTAAAAACAGCATATTGTAAGCTGTAGTGTTCTGTAGGCTAATACTTAAAGTGTGAGTCTATAGACGCACTGCCTGAATCCGCTTTATGGTTTTAACTTTCTTTGGTTCATTTATCCATTTTTGTATTCAGTAGGTGAAGCTTTATGTTCCGAAAATAGTGTGTGTGAGCTTAACTGTGTGTATTAAACTAAACAATGCAACGTCTGGGAGCTTGGATTTTATTACTTCTTTTTTGAAATGTAGTTTGTGCTCATCTGTAATTATTATAGGTTACAGCCGGAATATGCTATAAATAAACACATTTCTAAGGTAACATTATTGTGTTGACTTACCTAATACTGTATACATAGGTAAAATACATTTGTTATTATTTTATTTTTTATTTGTGTTGCATTTGATATTGAGGTGATCCAACCAGAAAGTCATCAGGTTACATTACTTTTATATTTTGATACTCAGATTACTGATTACTCTTTTTTTTTTACAGGCTACTAGTAATTGTAACAGAATCCATTTTTAAAGTAACCCTCCCAACCCTGAATATACTATTTATACAGTATATAAACATATACATGCTTGGGAAATACAAGTAATGGGATGATTAGGATACAACAAAACAACCGTAATCCATTTCAGTTACATAAAAAAAAAAGACATCAAATACATGTAAATAAAAAAAAGAAAATGGGGATCACTACCTGGATAACGGGGATGTCTGGGAGAAAAACTCCCTCTGGAGGGCACTTTGGGATTTTAGCATTTGCAGACCATTTACATGCAAAAAAACCCAAAAAAACATACAACACATTACGGGAAAAGAAACCCTCAGAAAGCATAATAGGACCTGTTTAGATTAGATCACTGATTACATTTTTTTATAGGTAATTTGTAATTGTATCGGAATACATTCTTAAACTTACCCTCCCAACCCTGTTTAAATATGAATGATTACAATAACATTTCAACAAATTGTGTGTGTGTGTGTGTGTGTGTGTGTGTGTGTGTGTGTGTGTGTGTGTGTGTGTGTGTGTGTGTGTGTGTGTGTGTGTGTGTGTGTGTGTGTGTGTGTGTGTGTGTGTTTTATAAAGAGTGAGTGAGAGAGAGGAGGAAATGACAGAGGCAGAGAGACAGACGGGGTTCTCGTAGGTTTGAGTTAGCAGGCATGCGGAATAAAGAACAGAATCAGTCCGTTCCCTGTCTCCCACCTCAGGTATGGGGTTGGTTTAACACAGGAATAGCTAATAAACTTGTCAAGTCCACATCTGGAGAACAGGAAGCTCTCCTGTATTTAGCCACACACTCTCACACTCTTCACACACACATGATGAAGGATTTGATTTTTGAAACCTCTGCAACACCATGTAACACACTTCACCACTCCACATTCAAATACAGTCCCCCTATAAAAATGAGGTCCTCATTTTTTGTAAACATACTTCTTTTTTTTACATATTGGTTTTTGATCTTACAAAAGAACTTCATGTCTGCACAGAATTACACATTTCAACCAGTAAGTCATAACTGCCTACACGTTGTTATTGGTATAGAAAAAGACCATATAAGACTCTAAACACACTTTAATAAATTAATTCTCAATGATTATTTTCCTTTCCAGGCTAATTCATGCAAATGATAATATATGTGATTTACTCCCCTGCTGAGTGAGCTTTGACCTACTGTTCCTCTCTTTAAGCTCTGTCATATGTATGATGCTGAAGGCCTTTACACTTTTTGATAAAATCATTTGGTAGAGACCATTGAAAACCTAAATATTACAGATCATCTCTGCTTAAAATTAAATTAATGCAATTGGATATTGGCACACAATATAGGCACCTAAATAAATATCAAATGTCTTCATTGATGAAAAATGGTGTTTGTGTATGTGTGTGTTTTCCTAGCAATGCCCCCAGGAAGCCCCGGCCCGATCACCCGTCACGAGTCGTCAGACAGCCTCGCGTCTGACCACAGCGTTCCTGAGGACGAGGAGTGGCTCTCTCAGGTCAGAACCTTATCTCTACCAAAATCCCAGTTACCTGACTACAACATTTCGGTTGCTGTGTTCTAACATTTACACTGTTGCTTTGGTGAAAAGGAAGAGTTTGATAATGTTCACTTTATTGTTATTCTGCAGCACAGGATGTATCTTATCTCTGTATATCTTTTGGGCTTTGCACAGGCGCCACTCCTCAAAATATGCAAATGTTTGCTATTTAATTAAAGACAATGAAGCTATCATCAATAATTGTACATATAACAAGATCAAATAAGAATCATCAATCATCCAAGTACAATCCCAAGCATCAATCAAGAACAAAGGAAGATCCTTCAACTTCCATATTTTGTGTCAAATAAACTATTCATATTAATATACTAAACAATATAACTGTGTCTTTAATAACTGGTACTACAAGGAAAAAGGTACAGTAGGTCAAAAAGCACTAAAATGTCAGAAATAATTATTCAATATTAAAAATAATTATTATATCTATATTTAAATAATGATGTTCAGTGTTTGTATCTTCATAGTTGCTTTGGATAAATTCTAACTAAAATGTAATATAAAATTCAATGTGATTTAAAATGTTTTGCTTTTCCCTTGTTCCAATCACCCCACATGGCTAAGTAGCAATAAAAACAGGTTTAAGACATCATCACATCTGAAATTTTGACTTAATTGTTCATGATTCTCTCAACTTCCAACTTTAAGTTTGTGAAAACAAAATATGATTATGGTTTCAGAAAAGGCTTTTCTCTATACTGAATCAAAAGATTATCTGGATCCTCATTTTTGGGATCCACATTTACTCACCCTTGAACATTTAAATAGGATTACTTCTTAAAACAAATGCCGTCCGACAATATCCTGGTATATTCACAGTATGTGGTCAAGGCATGTTAGAAATATCCAGTACAAACCCTTGTCTTTTCAGCTTAACCCTCAAAGCACTCATCCTACGTGTCGGCAGGTAACACACTACATTTTCCCCATCAATTATTCCACTGCATGCATAATTGATCGGTTAAAATGCACCCCACTTAGTTTCCAGAGGCCCTGGTCCATATCTGCCATGATAGTTTGCCAGGAGCAAAACTATCCATTCCACTAACCTCGATTTTTAGGGAATTCCTGTCACAGCTGAGGTGTATTCCTCAGTGGTTTGATATACAACGTTACAGCTCTACATACCTTACCATGTACCGATGCAACTCTTTTGGAACGTTCTAGACCATTAAGGAATTTAAAACGAAATAAACACAGGGATGTGAATCATGCCTAAAGGGCGGAATTCCAGCACATCCGACTTATCACACAGTATCTTGGTGGATTGAGAAATGCTTTTTGAAATGCAGTCTAAGTAATTGCCCGGTGGATTCCATCATATCATATCAGTGGCCTTTATTAGATTATAAGCAGGCGTTTTGGCTTTGTGTTGGGATTTAGGATTGATCGGCTCTCCACTAATGAAATGTGAGGTTTGTGACCCTCTATGTCAGAGCTCCAGCCCGCTGTTACATCGTGCCATTTGCTGCTATCAGCCATAGTAACTCTTCAGCTGGCTGTCAGTTGACAACAAATGCTCCTGTCCTTACACCTCCAGTCCGCCGCAGTTCTCTACATCTCATCTGTCAGTTTTGACGTGATGGAGAAAAATGACGTAGCAGTTGATAGATGGTTATACTGATGTCATTCCTAGTGCATGAATATGTTCTTCACATCACACCATAAGTCAGCAAATGTTTGGCCATCAATGAGTGTTTGTTGCTTGAGTTCTTGTGATGTGTCCCAATTCAATGTCATTGGTGAAAAAAACAATAACCTTGTTCAGCTCAAGAAGAAGAAAAGAGAAATCTATCTAAGGAAAAACAAGCAAATTACTAAAGTCAAAAAGGCATACACAGAGGCTCTTTCAGTTTTCCATCTTCATCTCATCTGATCTTTCCGATTCTCGGAAACGTTGACATGGCCATCTAGAATGAAGCTAACTGGTGATCCAGAGTTGTGTAAAATTCAGAAGCAAATTCTGTTTTGTTTTAATGTATCTATCGTGACAACAGCTTGCATGTGTGCAGTCTTAAGTCTTTGTGTTTCTGATTTTGAAGGATCGAGAGTTTGAAGAGTTATTTCTTCTTGCAAAGGACCAGGATACATGCTAGTTTGTCGTTAGCTTCAATCATTTGGTGTGTTCAAATGCACGTTTTGGTCTGGAAGTGGACGATGTACAGTAGGCTAATCAAAATTGGCCCCATTGCCATTAGTTCTTTGAGGTTTGTTTGGTGTGTCCAGGCCTTTAGTGTGTACAGTATATGCATACATGAACACTTATACACAGAGGACCAGAGAGTGAAAGCTCTCACTCTTGTCTTAGATGTTGGCACCTAGCAGCCTGAATGGAACACTACGGTGAGCTGAGAGCTGGGCTGAGGTGAGAGATGAACATGTACGAAGTAAAGATAATGAAATGTGAACAGTGAGACACCAAGACCCGTGTTAAGTGCTGCAGGGAGTTGAAAAGTCAGCGTAAGCGTGGGAGAGCATTGAAAAAGTGCGAGATGCAGCATGAAGATGGTTAAATTAAAGTCGAAGAGGAGATGGAGAACGGAGGAGGCAGTTATAGTCTGATGTGTGTGAGTCATCCACTCCTATCCTACATCCAGCAGGCATTAGTGCCACTCAGCTCAGGTGCCCATGGACCGCCTTCCATTCCAGTGCCATCTTTTTCTCCCAGTAGGCCTCACTTCAGCCTCGATGCCATGATGTTGCTAGAGTCACACTTCCATTAGCCCTCTGGGAATGCTTCCCATCGTGCCAGTGGCTCTCCCAACACGCAAGACCTTGACGAGTTCTGACAACGTTCTCAGACTTTTAGTAGAGCAGGGGTACAGCAGGCTTTTTGTTGGATGTCATGTAAATGAGTTCATATGAGTAGTCTATGGGGTGAGTATTGGCATATAGCCAACCCTATGTGTCAAATCCACTGATGATGACTCTTAAGGAAAATTGCCAGGACTCTGTCACTGATTTACTGGCGATAGAGGGGAACCACACAGATGTTTTTTTTTAATAGAATGCAATGACAGAGAGTCAATCGTTTCATTCATTCAATTGGAATATCTGGAGAACAATGGGATGACGAGCATATTAATTTCATCCACAGAATAAATTTTATCAACTGATGTTATTCAAAGGTAAAAAAGTAATTTCCACGCATAGTTTTATCACCATGTTTTTCTGCTATATGTTGTCCACAGGAAACCACAGTCTTTCCAGTAAGACAGATGAAGTATATGTTAGCTATATTAAATTGAGTTCCGGCTTTGACTGTCTCTATAATATTCTCATATATGACCAAATACCTACGAATCTAACAAAAAATATACCAATTCCCAACGGTCTTAAATGTACTCCCTGTTGAGTGCTATTTGTTAACAATCATAGTTTTACATGATACAAACTAAACTGGAACAGCTAACAAGAACCACGTGAGCTGCTAAACATAAGCTAGTTTATTGGTGAGCATCTGAGCATTACTCATCGATTTTGGCCTGTTTGGAAGACTTGAAATCTTTCTCTCTCCTCATCTATCTTTTCTTTTTAACATCTCAGGTGGAAATTGTGACCCACACAGGGCCCCACCGACGCCTTTGGATGGGCCCACAGTTTCAGTTTAAGACCATTCACCCTTCAGGCCAGACTACAGTCATTTCCTCCTCATCCTCCGTCCTTCAGTCCCAGGGTCCCTCAGATGTCCAACAGCCCCTGTTGGATTTTGACACTGATGACCTGGACCTTCACAGTTTGAGGTACAAGTTATTCAATATATACATTTTGGTGGGTGTTTCTTTTTTTTCATTTTTTTGTTGCCTTTATACATGGGATTTTTGCCCAATATTGACAAGAATAAACTGCCTTCCCCGGCTGTAATCACTTATTTAAGTGAGGCCTTGGATAATGCTGCATGTGTTTAGTAATAAGGACCTGCACCAATAATTAAATGTTATCGAAAATGCAATATGAACTGGTGTTATATTCAAATCGTAGGAGGTACAATATGTCTTATAGCCAAAATATGTGTAAATATCATCTCAAATTAAGGATTGTGGTGCTGCATAAATGTCCAGGCCTACAAATCCTATCCTACTGAACTAATACATTATTATTGCTTGGTACAGATAGATCATCAATCCTTCCAATATCCTGATTCAAATTGCAGTTGCAATATCAGTCAAAATAATCGTAGTACGTTATTTTTCCACATTGTTCTTAAATGTACATATATTTTATGTGTGCAGGATCCAACCGGTACGTTCGGAGCCAGTCAGCATGCCCGGCTCGTCCCGGCTGGTGGCTGATCGCAGAGGGCAGACCAACATCATGGACTCAGGTTCAGGTAGGAAACTTTCTTTGTTTGTTAATACCTTGTCTTTTGCACTTCTGATACCATCTTGGTTCTTCTATTGGCTTGTCTTCCTACTGGTATTCTTTAGCATCAACCATACTGCAGTCTCTCAATATTTAATATCGGTCAATCCCATAAACCACATCATTTGAACTGACTGAGTTCTGGTGCTATCTTCGTGGTCCATGTTTGTCTTGTGTTTTGGTATACTTACATTAGCACTCAACCAACATGATACATTTACACAAAAAAAATGATATTGCAGTGTGAAAGAAAGACCGGTTTTATTGTTAGTGTATTATTATTTGCCATTATTTTCCTACTTGACATACACTTCCTGTATTGACCTCTCTCAACATCGCCTACTGAAAATGTAGGTCTCAGTATAATAATGATTATTGTGGTAAAGTTATAGAAAACTGAATCATCTGCCATTGTCTAAATTGTCCATCTTACCTGATCAGTACGATACACACTTGCTTGATTTAAAGAATTGAAGTTATGGTGGAAAGGGGTGAAAGTCTATACTCAGTTCTTAATTTTTAAATTTTGGATGGTTTTCCCATCCAAGCCTAACATATACAAACATACAGAGGCGTAAATCATTCATATAATGACTTTGTTATAAGTTGAGGTTGATAGAACTACCTGAAAACAATTTTTTATCTGATTCAAAGTTAAAGATCAACAACACTTTAACAGCATTATGCCAAGCTTATAGAAGCTCCTGTTTATTTTGGAAAACAGCCCAGAAATAATCATAAAAGCAAATCATAAAAAAAATAACATACTGACTGATGTACCTGCAAATACTTCCCATGTTGAGAAAACATTGATACACTAAGCACATTGCTTAGAGAATGCTTTATTTCCTGCTTGTATCTAAAGGGTAAGGCTGCTGAAATCGTAGTACAGCCAAAACAAATATCAGTTTACTATGGATCAGTACAAAACTAACATATGTTTAGAGACGGAAGTTAGCAGTGCAACTTAAGCCAGCATTTCTAAAAAAAACTTTGGTGAGAGAAAGCCTGCTGTTGTGAAATAAGAATGAGTTTAATGTAAAAGAGATTTCCATTGACGTTGTCTAACACAAGTGCAATCGCATCCAAGTGGATTAGAAGTAGTCTGACGTTTACACCAGCTTTCCTACGCGAGTTGCTGCTCCTCCTGTTGTTCTCCATTCCTATTGTTATGTGCACTTTGCTCCTGTAATTAAATAGACTGTGATTGTTTGAAAAGGCCTGTAAAGTCTATCAGCCATTGAACAGGATTGATTTATTTTCAAGTGGTTTTGATGTCCCTCTACATGTCTCCTTTAATCTGGTTACGATGTTAGCCTAATCCAATCACACACAGAGATGAGAGGATTTCCCCTTTAAAATATGTCTTTTACTCTCAAATTATAATGCTGTTACATGGGTCTTGTGAATGTGTGTGTGGATTATGCCTGGTATTTACTGCCAGTGTGGGTATGGGAACCATCACTTATTGTGTGAAATGATATCCTGTTGCCTTTTGTCTGATAAACGAGATAAAGGAGCGACACAAAGTCTGTGACATCGACTGTGTCTTGTGACAGAGACTTCAGCCAGATCCACCCACACACTGGCATACTGTAGGGCCACCGCTGGGTTTTTTCCTCCAGGTGTCAAGAAATATTTACAGCATGTGTCTCGAAAAGGTGTTTCAAATATTTTTGATTATCTGATTTGATCTTTGGTGCTTAACCAAAGAAAACATATTTGTTGCTGCTTTTCAACACATACCAGGTGTTAAGCACCACACCACACACAACTATGATAAGCATGTCAACTAAAATGTTGGAATGTAACTAAGTATATTTACTGTACTTAAGGGAAATTATGAGGTATTTTATTTGAGTATTATTCACTATATCTTTGAGGGAAATGCTGTACTCTCCTTATGCACTACATTTAACATTCACTCAATAGTAGACAAAGTATCCAAAATGTGCTTCACATTGACAAATTCCAACATAAATGTATTTGTTGGATGTAAACTTATATAAGAAGCCTTTAAAAACGCCATTCTCCACAATGAATACTTTAACTTTGGAAACTAAGTACATTTTGCTGATAATACTAATGAAAATGACATGTTAAATTGAGTATTTAAAACTGTACTATTTGTACTTTTCCTTAAGTAAAGGATCTTTAGTGGCTTCATAGATATGGTTTTGACCAATATTCAAACTACTAGCTTGGACCATCATCCATCCACTTCTAAAATGAAAGTAGGTTCAGACCTGGATTTATAACACATTTATTTGGAGGTTTTAATTAATACATTGGGTCCAAATTTAGTTGGCATAAAGTAGTGATGTGTCCCAATTTGGATACTTTCGATAATACACTGCCTGTTGTACACAGTAAACACTTGTGCATTGTGTCTATGCCAACTGTTTAGTTACCTCAAAACACTGGAGTGACCAGAAGCTTGCTTGCTAACACCGACATTTGGCGGTACCAACCCTATAAAATGAACAATGGCTTCTTTACGACACCCTTTAACTGTTACCTAAATAGTAAAAAAACTAAAAAACGTGTGTAACTTGTTTTGTCTACCGGAGCAACTTCAGTCACGCTTTGCCTGCTTTCTGACCATTTCCGCCGGTAGCTAGTAGAGTACCAAATCATAACAGACTGCTTAATTAACCTTTAGCTTTTTTACGACAGTTGTTAAATGGTATGTAACTTCCCTAAATAGTGAAACAACTTGCACTGTATAACTTTCATTTGTGAAGTAGATGTTTACCAGAACAACCTCAAACACAGCTAGTAGCTTAGCTTCTGTTACATAGCAAAGATGGAGGTTGTTGAGTGCGAGAAGTGTCCAGCCTTCTACACTTCAACATTATAAATGCACCATCCGGGTACTCATAGTGCACTGCATTTAATCATACTTCACATTGGGGTGCACTTTTGCATTATAAGAAGCACATTAAAGTACGGAAGTTTGCAATTGTAGATACAGCATAAGTATTTGTATTTTTTCCACGTGAGTTTTCCATAATCTAATTTCTGGTTTAGAAGGTAAAACACACACTATAACTATATACTTATTTAGATCAGTCGATAAAGTCTTATTCAAATCTGCCTTTATGACTCGTATATCATAAAATAAATGGGATAAAGACGAAGAACAGATGCCGGTTAAACCACAGTCCTACGCTTTAAATTTCCTCCATCCCTGTCTGTAGCCTTCTGTCTGCCCAAATTGGTATCTGTGGTTGTTCTGACTCCAGCTGGAGCACTTTTTTTTCCCCAGTTATCCACTTTTTGTTTCAGAGCAGAGAGGCAGGAGGAAAAAGCCAGACAGAGGGATGGAGGTGATGCTTATCACTGTGCGTGTGTGTGCGTAAGGAGGGTTCATTGTTGTGTCCTGCCACTGCCCTGGCGCCGTTTCTTATCACACATACACACATCACTTTTGTCTCACCCTCTGAGGAACATGCCTGTGTGTGGCAGAACTTACCAATATCAGTTTGAGGGCCTTTAGCAACTCTCCTTTGATCAAAGGAGCAGACATGTCAAACAGCTTAACATTTGAACATACAAGTATTTACATTTCATTGTTGTTGTGCTATAAAGAATAAACAAGTTGATAACTTATACCAAGTTGTTGAATTGACCGTCTCTGATCAATCCAAACTCAAAAATGATGCTATTTAGTCGATTTTGAACGTTCTAAAGATCATAATTTATTCAGTTTGAAGGCATCAAAGAGGATGATCAATTTATGTATTGAGTATTTAATCATGTGAAACTTGAGGGGCTACACAAAATGCTAACACGTGTCAAAATGTATTCAACACCTTGGTTTCATTTAGCTCCCTCTGTCACTTTCAGAATCAGAATCCCTTTATTCGTCCCACAGAGGGGAAATTTAAATTTGCTACAGCAGCAACAGAGCCAAAGAGAGCTTTTACTAAAGAATAATATGCAATTAAAAAAATATGAAGATAAAGAAAAGCACACATCCGGTAGTGAGATATGGCAACCAGGTAAATATTGCACATTAATGTTGTATTAATAATTGGCATATTTATGTTTATAAATTGCACATACATTGTTATTGCACAACTAGTCGGGTTTCTGTTGTATGTGTGGGGGTGTACCAGGGGCCATGCTGGTTGTAAAGTCTAACCGCTGCAGGAAGGAAGGACCTGCGGTATCTCTCCATGAGACACCGCGGTTGCAGCAGCCTGTCACTGAAGGAGCTGCACAGTGCGGACAGGGTGTCCTGGAGCGGGTGGGACACAGTGTCCAGCAGGGAGCACAGCTTGGCTGCCATTCTCCTGTCTCCCACCACCTCCACAGTGTCCAGAGGACTCCCCAGGACAGAGCTGGCCTTCCTTGTCAGTCTGTTCAGTCTCTTCCTGTCAGCAGCCGAGATGCTGCAGCCCCAGCAGACCACCCCATAGAAGATGGCTGATGCCACCACAGAGTCATAGAAAGTCTGAAGGAGTGCCCCCTGCACCCCAAAATACCTCAGTCTCCTCAGCAGAAAGAGTCTGCTCTGTCCCTTCTTGTAGAGAGCAGCAGAGTTGTCGGACTAGTCCAGTTTTTTGTTCAGATGAACACCCAGGTATTTGTAGGATTTCACAATCTCTATGTCCACTCCCTGGATGTTCACTGGTGTGGGGGGGAGTGTTGGCGCCGTCTGAAATCCACCACCAGCTCCTTTATGTGTTACCATCTCTGTTCTTGTTTGACCTTCTTGTCAACTTCAATTGAAAACATCTTATGATGATATTAACATGTCATCAGTGTTTGTCCAAATCTGCAGTTGAACAACATTTATTCAATTAAAAACGAGCTGGCGACCTATGAACTGGGGCTCAGTCCCTTCTGCTGTGGACGCACGTTCAAATCTGGCCTGTGAACAGTTACACGAGTCTTCCCTATGTCAGCCGTTCGACTGAAGCGGTTAGAAAATAATGACTTAATATGCATTTAATTAATTACCATCGTTTTGTAAAGCCACAACTCCCAAGTGGAGGGTTGGCGGTTCAATCCCCAACATGCCAACATGTAGTGTCCTCTGGCAAGATACTGAATACCAAATTACCCCCTTAGACACAGCCAATGGTGCGTTTGGTATATGGTATACTTTGTATGAAAATCTCAGCAAAAACTAAATGTTAGTTAATGTAAATTCACCATTTGTCGTCTCACTATACTCTGATGTACATTTGCGGTCAAGCCTTATTAAAAAATGCACATGCATGAACTGTCAACAAACACTTAACTTGTGTAACTTGCCCCTGTTGTGAAAAAAAACATTTTCCCTCCGGGCCGTTTCTATCAAAAACTAAAAGTGTTTCCCTCTGAGTCTTCAGGCTCAGAGAGGCCATAAAGCTGCAGTTCTCCCTACAGTGACTCACTTACAGTCAGTCAGTCTCCCCAGTGTCTCCGATCTTATCTCAGCCTATAGACTCTGCTTATCTCTGCCTTCCCTGAGGTGATGGGAGGCCATCTGCATTGGAGACACACTCTCACACACAGACACAATGTATGTTGTACAGTGCTTCCAGTCATGGCTCCTTGACTCAGCATATCTGTCTTCTGGAGGGAAAGAGGAACACCAACCCCTCAGTCTCACTTTCCACCTGCTGCAATATACAAGATCAATGCGTAGCTGTTATCAATACCCCATATCTGCACCCTAAGGTGTGTGAGTGTGTGTCCCCGTGTAGAAGTGGCTTTAATCTAGACTACACAGTAGCCCAGGAGGTCATATCAAGAAAGAAAGAAAAGGAGACAGACCTGCAAAAGAGATAACACTGCAGGATTGGAAAAAGTATTTAATCCTTTGTGTGTGTGTGTGTGTGTGTGTGTGTGTGTGTGTGTGTGTGTGTGTGTGTGTGTGTGTGTGTGTGTGTGTGTGTGTGTGTGTGTGTGTGTGTGTGTGTGTGTGTGTGTGTGTGTGTGTGTGTGTGTGTTTGTGTGTGTGTGCTGATAAATCTCCCAGCCGCCGTCCACACTACTGTAAGTTGTGTTTTGACTCTGCAAAGAAAGCCACCCTGCTCCAAAACAGGAAATAACAACAAGCCTCCTCCATCTGCAGCATCAGCCATCTTGTTGTTTATGTTTTTGTCATCCTCCAGTGTATGTGTGTGTGTGTGTGTGTACCTCCGTCCCCGTCTTTGTCGCCACGTCTGACTGTTTGCATGTGTGTGAGTGATTTATCTGCGGCGGTGAATCAGTGATAGTGTGTGTTAGCTGGCGGCAGAGCAGAGCAGACAGAATGAGATGGAGCAGGCTTATCACAAAAAGGAGAAGAAGACACTGTAGAGTGCTACTCAGCTTTGGCACAGGTCTTTGGGTGTTGAGTATGTATGTGTGTGTGTGTGTTCGATATAGGGGTTGACATGGATGACCATGAAAGGGCTGGGAGGTATATCAACATTTTTTTGGGGGGTATATTGAATTATTTCTAAATCAGATATACGACAACAATACTAGTTTGATGTTGTGTTGCATAACCCATTTCTTTGATAAAGCCATGCCTGTGTTAGTATCTCTCGTCTCACACTCTCTGCCCAACCCTAACCCCCCCCCCCCCCCCCCTGCACAATCCCAGCTCTGACTGTATATAGACAAATGGAAACTGCGTAGGAAGCAGGTCCCTGTTGATACCTAGGAAAGTTGTTCAGTGGCAAATTACTCTCGAGAACAAAAATGCCCAGATCTTCCCCAGCTCTTTCTTAAATCTTCGCTAGGGCTTCCCTATATCTTCCCTTCCCTTTATATCCCCTATATATTCGCTAGATCTTTTGGCAATCTTCTGGCAAACTTCCACACCTCCATGCACAATTGCATTTCCCTTAAGCCCCGCCTCCAATCTGTTGTTTCAGTCAAATGAGTCGAAAAGGAGAAAAACTCTGGATTTGGCTTTTTGCGTTTTTTTAAACTCCTAGGCCCTTATTAGTTAAATAGGATCCATATTTAGGTGTTCGACCTGGAAAGTTGATTCACGTTTATAAAAAAAACGACACCTTTTACCCAATTTAAGACCATGGGAAACAATATTAAAGTCCAAAATAAAGTCACGATTGTCATGAATGTTGTAGTACCACCATTTTTGCCCCAATTTGATTCACTGTCTGGCTCACGTTCAGGGACTTGACCCAGCCCCACTCAGTCAAGATGGGGCCAGCCCTTAAATATGCTTTCACATACCAGCTTGTCTTTCACTAAGTGATGTAGCTAGTATATTTGTCAAAGTGAATAATGAAGTTGAACCATGAGCCTTTGCTCCCCCCTTAACAGTGATTTCAAAACAATGGGCAAGTTCCTAATTGTCAAAGCACATCTGGTCTGTTTGTTTATCAAACTACTAATATTTACACAATAACACTTTAGGATGAGAAATCTAGAACAACTAACTGTTGATAATAGCATGATTTAATTTGTTAAATGTATTGAATTAAAGCACTCAATTATTTGTTTCAAACATGGTTTCACCATATCACATACAGTGGTATGCAAAAGTTTGGGCACCCCTCTGAGATTTCATGACAATTTGCTTTTCCTTTATAATAGAAGATCACAGCAACAACATTTGTTTTCCTACAAAGATGTAGACGTTTTAGTGTTTTCCAGACCAAAATTCTTAGGGTAGCATTACATAGTTTTATTATAATAAAATAAAATGCAAAAAATGGGATGTGCAAAAGTTTGGGCACCCTTATAAATAGCATTCATTTCAACACCTGTACGGATTTATAGCTGACAGGTTGCTGCACAAAATTGCTTTGATTAGCTCATTAGACCTTCAATTACAAAGACAGGTGGAACCAATCATGAAAAAGGCTATTTAACATAGGTAATAGCTGGCTGTGCCTGGCCTAGGTTCTTTCTTAGGGAGTGGCAAGATGGGGACCTCAAAACAACTCTCCACTGACCTGAAAGCTAAGATAATCCAACATTATAAATTAGGAGAAGGGTACAAAAAATTATCTGACAGGTTTAAACTGTCTGTCTCCACAGTCAGAAACGTAGTTGTGAAATGGAAGGCCACAGGAACAGTCCGTGTGAAGGAAAGATGTGGTAGGCCGACAAAAATAGGGGAAAGGCACAGGCGAAGGATGGTGAAAATGGTCACAGAGAAGCCACAGACCACCTCCAGAGAACTACAACAACATCTGGCTGCTGATGGTGTAGTTGTTCACCGTTCCACAATCCAGCGTACTTTGCACCAGGAAGAGCTCATTGGAAGGGTGATGTGCAAAAAGCCTTTCCTGAGTGTTAATCACAAGAAGAGTCGCATGAGGTATGCAAAAGCACATCTGGACAAGCCAGAAGCATTTTGGAACAAAATACTGTGGTCAGATGAGACCAAGATTGAGTTATTTGGTCATAACATGAACAGGTATGCATGGCGAAAAAAACACACTGCATTCAATGAAAAGAACTTGTTGCCCACTGTAAAATTTGGTGGAGGATCTATCATGTTATGGGGCTGTGTGGCTAGCACAGGTACTGGAAAACTTGTTAAAGTTGAGGGCCACATGAATTCCTTACAGTACCAGGAGATTCTTGACAAGAATGTTCTAGAGTCAGTCACAAAGTTGAAGCTACGCCGGGGTTGGATTTTTCAGCAGGACAATGATCCTAAGCACCGATCAAAATCCACCAAGGAATTCATGCAGAAGCACAGGTACAATGTTCTGGAATGGCCATCCCAGTCCCCAGACCTTAACATCATTGAAAATGTATGGATTTATTTGAAGAAGGCTGTCCATGCACGGAGGCCAAGAAACCTGACTGAACTGGAGACGTTTTGTGTGGAAGAATGGGCCAAAATACCACCTGCCAGGCTTAAGGGACTTGTCTGTGGCTACAGGAGGCGTCTACAGGCCGTTATTGCAGCAAAAGGAGGCAATACTAAATATTAATGGAATTATTTCTTAGGGGTGCCCAAATTTATGCACATGCCTATTTTTGTTTGAATGCACATAAACATGTTTCTGTTTGACCAATAAAAGTTATTTCACTACTGAGATGTTTCTGTTACCATAAGGTATAACATATGTTAAAATGAAGTTGCTGCTTCAAAAGCTCAGCAAGTGACAAACTGATGCAGTGGTTTTCCTAAGGGGTGCCCAAACTTTTGCATACCACTGTATGTGTTGTCTGCAATAACTGCAATGAAAGAGCTTTTGAAATATCCCAGACTTACAACTGAACATTTAGCCAGATCCATCCCAAGGCTAACATACCCTTCACCCACTCTGTGTTTGAGAATGAGCGTGTAAATACAAAGTTATTCCCCTTAGTTGGTTTGATCATTTTGGTGAAAAACACTCAACATATGAATGTTCAAGAAATGGGTTCAGTTGGGTTGAATGAGTTCTATTAACAATCCTCTATACCCTTTTATTGAGTCTGCCAATGAATCACTTTAAGATGCAGTTTTTCTTTTTGTGTGTATGAAGTGAATGTTGTACTGTGTATTTTCGGTGCTATTTTATCTTATTTGCCAGTGCCAAGGACAGGGTTCCACCATTTGTAAATGTAATGGACAACACAGTATTCTGAATTCTGTCTATGAAACATGAATGACATTATTTTCATCAAACCATTCAGTGCCCACATGTATCAGAGTCGGTGGTTTGATTCCCAGTAACTGCAGTCAACATGTTGAAGTGTCCTTGGCCAAGATACTAACCCTAACCCAAATGTTCTGACATCGGCATGTCCATGGGGTAGAAATGTAGAAAAGTAATCTGTCAGTGTGTGGAAGCATTTGCACTTAGTATTTGTCCATACACTGTTATTTAAGTATTTCCTGTGTGTAGTTTGAAGAAGTATTACTTTCCTCATTACGTAGGTTTTTTGTGTCTTGCTATGAAGTGTCTGCTAAGAGCAAAAGTGGAATATTTCGCCTAATTCCTTGAATCGCTACCCATCGCAGAATACTTGCAAGGTATTGGGATTGGGAACTTTAACAAGAATAAACTGAACAATTATTTGGATTCTGGATTTATCTAAGTGGGCATGAAGTCTCTTGGAAAACCAATGGCTGCTCTTTTACACTACAGCACACACTAGTCATATACTGGTGGAATTTGATTGGTATTCAATAAACTTAAACATGCGCCAACACTGGAATGTTTCAACCTCCATTTTTATGTGAATGGCTGTATGCATGCATGCACCTGTTAGCATCACCAACACAAAGCCCCCTTGTCCCGGTGACCCACCACCTCTCAACCACCGTCAGCACCACCGTGAGGCGAGAAGGGGTTTTCCCTGCATTATTGTCCCTACAAAGGCTAGAAAATAATCTAAGAGAGGGCTTTGAATGACTGAAAAAGAAGACACGGATGGATAGCCCCAACGCACACCCACACACACCTACACACACACACTCATTTACTCACTCAGACACGCACTTTGCCTACCATCTTCCCCTCCCTTTTCGCTCGTCCCCTTTATACTTGAGCTGCCATTTAAAAGACTAGGCACCTGTGCTGTGGTATTCTGTCTCCCTTTCTTTTTTTCTAATACACACATACCCCCAGTAACCTATACCCCACAATTACCTGCCAGGCTCATAAAGGGCCCTTGTATTTTTGCGCTATAGTGGACACACTGACAACAGTGATCGCGCAGGCCAGAAAGATGCCTGGCCATACGATCTCTTCCTTTTAAGACAAATACCCCAAATTTCCCGTGACCTCCTCTCCCCACCTTTCCAATCCGCCTCTCCTGATTTTATTTTCATCAATAGGCACCTTTGTCACCTCGTAACCACTTTCCCCCCCCTCCCCACCCATCCTGTCCATTGCCTCAGGTTGCGTTCGTTGACCCATTGGTTGGTGACAGGATATAACAACAGATCTCTACCTTCATCACTGCTCCTTTTTGTTTTCTTATCACCAGCAATCAGGCCAGGGTAGTTATCAGTAGGGGAACCGCAATCTGCTAGAAAATCTGAAAGAAACGGAAGCAGAGTGTCAACGCAAATGACTCATTTAAATATGGTTTTCCGGGAATTCCTGGAAAAGCTCCTGGTGGTTTGGTTTCGGTTTTTCCGATTTCTCTACATAAGTTGGAGTGTACTCAATGTCAGATGGCCTTGTAGTTGAAAAACTTAATTTCCTCTGGAATTCTATGGAAATAAATTTAATTCTGAGGCAAATTCATAATTAAATTGTGTCTTTTCAAAGGTGAAAATGATTGTTAAGTATCATTACTGCTGCCTGGACACAACACAACTGATACCAACACACAGCCCCTCCCCCCTACACACACTACAGTACACACACACAAAAGCAGGTTTTTAATTAACCATTTGAATATCCTCTTATAGCAGCTGCTTGGTAAGCTAAGGAATTACTTTAAGACACAGTATCATCACCTGAGGGCCATACAACAAGTCTGAGCTGACACATTTTGTAAAAAGAGGTGTTACATTCCACCTGTAGCCTTACAATCCTTTGAATCAAATGAGCAGCATCCTTATTAATATCATATGGAAGTGTTGATTTGCCAAAATATGCATAATGTAAATACAGGCCTTGACATGTGCATACATGAAGCTAAAGAATATGACGTCAGTGACTTTTTGTCCAGCAGTGACTCAGTCATTAGGGGCTTGGACTGGGAATTGTAGGGTCGCCGGTTCAAGTCCCCGAACAGACTTGAAAATATGGAAGGTGGACTGCTACTTGGAGAGATCCCAGTTCACCTCCTGGGCCCTGCTGTGGTGTCCTTGAGCAAAGGCACCGGACACCTCCAATCCCCCCTCCCCATTGCTCCCCTGACGCTGCACAATAGCTGCCCACTGCTCCTAGTACTAGGATGGGTTAAATGCAGAGGACACATTTCACTGTGTGTGCTCTGCTATGTACATGTATGGTATGTGACAAATAAAGAGGGTTTCATCCTCCGATTCTGTCCATCTGTCTTCTCTTTACAGTAATATAACTTATTTGATTTAAAGGAATGAGAAATATTAAAATCATGATTGTTAGTTTTACATAAAAGCATGAGAAATATTTGTCATACTTTTATTGTAGGATAGTTAGACATCAATGGACTGTCTTTGAATATAATAGGAAGATTGTCCAGGTACTGATGGATGAACTCACTCACACACCTTCACATACCAACTTTAAAACACTCAAATCTAGATGCTTAGTTCATGAATTATGTTGGCAGCAGAGATAGACGTACAGTACACTTTTTTGTAAGTTTCATCACATGTCAGGCTCGAGCAAAGCAAGGTGGACCCCAACGCAGGACAAACAATCGCTTGCAGAAAATACCTTTAATGGCAGGTAATTTAAACGGAACAAGGCAAGGTGAAAAAAAAAATTAACAGAACTCTTCCAATAATGACAAACACCAAAAGGAAACCAGAACTTTAAAAAATCTGAACACATCCCATGGACACAGCTGGGCAGGGCATGAAAAACACAAGGGCACCAGGTGAACAGAATCAGTCATCAAACAGGTGGAAAAACACAGAGACATGAAGTAAAAACAGACCTAACAAAGGGTGAAAACCTTTCAAAATAAAACAGGATACCTGAGGGTATTCAGGTTGCAACAATGTAATTGAAGCTTGCTGTACAGACTCACTAATAAAACTAATGATAAAATGTTCACCACAAGTTCCAAAAACCCTTCAACGTCCCTGAGCTTTAGGGTTGCTATTCATTCCACAGTCTGACTCTGATATTGTGCTTGTTCCAGATCTTTATCAAAAATCCTTGACTCCTTGAAATTAATGGCTGCATCATTAAGTCATATAGAAATATTTAGCATGGTGAATTTGGTGCCATTGCTAAATACAATCACTGGCATCGATTATTTTGTATGGTCAATCCCAAACTAAGAAACCTAAATCATAGTATTATACAAACCAAGACAGGTGGGAGATTGACACCTGTGCTTGATAAATGACTGTTATTTGATTTACAAGTCAGCACTACTGGTAACAAAATCATGAAGAAGACAGGGTTTCATCTTGTCAAACTCTTAAATCTTAAATGTGGACTTTTTTTTCTCCTTTTTTTCCATTTTCTAGCCGTATCTCCTTTCTGACATCTAGCTCACTTTTGAGACCTGTGTGTGTGTGTGTGTGTGTGTGTGTGTGTGTGTGTGTGTGTGTGTGTGTGTGCGCGTGCGCGTGCGCGTGCGCGTGCGCGTGTGTGCGCGCGAGGGTCGGTTTAGCCACATGTAGGGATTTACGGCGAGTGTATGCGTGACAGAAAGATCAGGGAGTGACATGGATTGATATGGGTGAGTGCTGATCAGGTTTTATTGCTGTTGTTATCTCTCGCTGGCTCTCTTTTTGTCGACGTGTGTGTATATTTTTGTGTCGAGCACTTATAATTCGTGAGAGATGGAATGCCCTCCAGCATCAGTGTTATACAGCAAGTGCGTGTGTGTGTGTGTGTGTGTGTGTGTGTGTGTGTGTGTGTGTGTGTGTGTGTGTGTGTGTGTGTGTGTACACACACAATGCCAAAGGGGCAGTGAAGACTGAGCAGCTGCTCTTTATAGTGACTGAGCGGACACCAATGTGTCGGGCATCTGCCATGCGTTCACTCTACCGGCTGCCCACTGGAGTGTGTGTGTGTGTGTGTATGAGTGTGTGTATGAGTGTGTGGTAGAAGAGTGAGAGAAGCTGTGTTGGTGTTTGTGATTATGTCATAATTTTATTTCAAGTAGTTTCACATTTGTGTTACAGTTATCATTTGCATGGAAATATAAATGTTGGTATTTTTAATAACAGTTTAAAGGAAAACATGGTGGTTTTAAATTCATTTTGTGTGTGTATGTGTGCACTTGAGTGTGTTTGTGTGTGTCCACCAGCTGCTTAGACAGTGGACCATGTTGATTGTTCATGTTCATGTCCAGTGTGAAAACAGTTTCACTCACACATGAACACACGCACACATGTGCACTCACTTGCATGTTACAGAACAGCGGTTTGTCCCAGTGTGAGGGGTCGGCGGGGGGTTGCTGTTGGTGCCACCTTTTTATTCCCATGACCTCAATCTGTGGCGGGCGCCCTGCCAGGCTGGCCGTCCCTCCGTCTGCTGGGCTGGCCACAACTTCCAGAATGTGAAGGCGAAGCAATGGAACAGCAGTAACCTGACCTCAAACACACTCTGATATACATATGCGCTAAACTTATCGTTATCCATTCATCTGAAGACGAGTTTGTATGATGGATGTAAAAAGGGAATTTAATAAAGCTTAGGAATGGGGCCCAGCTTATTCCTATGAAAGTTCCACACTTGCATTTTTTTCCTGAAGCCCCGCCTCCTTTCCGCTATGTCACTGGAGCCTAACATCCGGTTTGGCTCGGTCAAGTGATTTGAGAAGAAAAAAAAGCAACGGCTATTAGTGCATCATACAAATTTTAGGAGCGCATACCCTTATATAATTCAAAATGTTTTACTTGGTTGTTGATTTAGCTAAAAACTAATTATCTGCTGATATACAGAAGTCTCTTTCTCAATGTTAGTCAATGGGAACAATTATTTTTTGGGCCCATTGACGTCACCCAGTTACACAAAAGTTGAAGTACCACCGTTTCGCCACTAAGAACATTTGCTGCAACCCTATCTCTTGGGGCTTAAAGCAGACACTTGAAAAACAATGCCCATTCTAGTTCATTGTTTTCTTTGTTTGATACTCAAATTGTTGATTAAATATCATTACATATCCGACTGACAAACAAAACATTTGTAGCTGTGATCTTTGTATTTGGGAATCTGTAATGGGAATTATCCCTTTTTTCTCACTTTTAATACATAAATAGTTATTACGTGAACACAAAAATTATACTAAATAAATACAATGTTGCACATCACCTGACGTCAACCATGGTGATGAGCAAAATTGGATCCTTCGAGTGGACACATAAAAGTAAGAATTATGTCTATTTTTTTTTCGAAAGAAACTCGAGTTACTTCATGATACGAACATGTTTGACAGCTGGTATCCCTTAAAAAAAATGTCCCCCAAAGCATTACCAGTCATAATGTTTACATTAATAAGTCTAAAATATTCATTAGTTTGAATCGATTGAATCCACTGGAATGTAAGTAGGTCATGTAAGCCTAATGCAATGTTAAAGACGTGTCACAAAGACGTATTACTGACCAACAATCTAAAGGGCATTTGTGATACATTCATAGATAGTTGAAATAATAAGAACAAGTTGATCCCCATTATACTTCATGGCTCACCTGTTCTGATTCCTTGGTTGCTACCAGAATATTGATTACCCTTTCTAATGTGTTGGAACACGGATCAATATAAAACCCATGATCCAACCTAAAGCTCATGGACACAGAGAAGTTGGAATACTAACTTCAGATTTAACTATTCTTGAACCTCCCATAAACCTGCCATCACGCCTGTCCTGTCTCGGTCAGTCCTTGTATGCTTTTTAACGTTTTTTTTGCACATGTCTATACAAGGAGCAGTATCAGATAAGAGGCAACAGGGAATCTAAATTGTGATCTCTGTGTGAAAAATAAAATGATCACCAGCTGACTACACATAATGTTTCCACACACACTCGGGTGTTTTCAACTATTTCACCTGTTCAGGACTTTAGGGGCGTTTACACTCAAATAGCTTTTTCTCCCTCCATCCCTCCTCTTTACTTCTCTCCAGCTCTCTCCCTACACTTTCCTTCTCACTCTGACACTAACCCTCTCTGACAGTGTCTCCAAGCTGTCGCACACTAATCCACCTCTGAGAGGTGTTAAAGCACTTACACACACACACACACACACAGGCACACACACATACACACACACACACACAGCATCTCTCTGGATCCCGTAAGGTATCGATCTGCCGTCCCGCTCACTCTAATGGGATTCTTTACACCTAGGCATCAGCAACGCCTAATGCATCACATAACATCTGATGCAGCAGACACACACACACACACACACACACACACACACACACACACACACACACACACACACACACACACACACACACACAAACACTTACATAAACAAAAATGAATAGATGCTAGAAGAGCAGAACAGCACTAAACAGCTTATGATGCATATGCTGTTTAGTGCAATCTCTTCTAGACTACACTCCTTCTCTCTAAATGTGACGGTGATTAATGAATCCATACAGCTTTTTAAAGTAAGATGAGCCCTGTTTCTCTAAACCTAAGATACGTTAGTGCATTGAAAGTGCTTTCAGACTGACAAAAGTTTGCATTCTGACATCTATAAGACATCTATTTGTTAATGTCATTTAATCATTTATGGAAAAAGCATACATGACAAAATTGATAAAGTTAAGACAAAAATGGGGAGAAAATAAAGAAAAGAATGAGGAAAATGCTGTCATATGATCAAAAATGGTAGATGGACTATATTTATCCCGACTTTACGACCCCTCAAAGCACTTATACATTCTACAAGTCATCATTCACCCGTTAACACCCCATTCATAAAAAGCAATATGCCATTTTGCTCAAGAGAGCTAACAATCACACACATTGACACTCAGACACTCAGAGACCACTTGGAATTTGTCTTAAATCTTTATCTCTACATGTATGGCAGCCATGCCAGTGTCTGTTAAATTCCAACACTGAGAACAATTGTCAGTAGTTTATAGAACACAATAGAAAAAGAAAAAGAATTTAATTCAAAGAAATACCCACAAATAATAAAAGAAGAGAAATGTGGTCTCTTAATTTTTCCCGCAGCTGTATATCAACGTGTTGCCTGCAGTGGCTGGGATCAAACTCACACCTTTCAATAGGAAAGCCATAATTGCCACAGAAAAAAAAAAAAAAAAAACACTCAAAACAATTTGTACCGATATGTAATGGTTATATTACTTCAGGTCAATTCAATGGCCTGAGCCTACAAAGTCCAAGATAGCTACAATGAATTTTAAATGGACTATAACATATTACTACCTTCTTCTACATTTTAATATGTGTGCCTTCAGCTGGACAACACATTCCCTGTTACCCTTCAAACATCTTTTCCGTAACCTTTCTTTATCTTCATTGCCTCTTTCCTTCCCTTTGTTTTTCTCGGTGTCACCTCGGGGCTGACCAGGTGGTGGGCTACTGCAGGCTCATTTCCTCAGCAGGTGTGTGTGTGTGTGCCTCATTGTCGTCGTCTGTGTGCGCATGCATGCGTGTATAGCCAAATGTGTGTATGTGTGCACATTAACGTAGATAATATCTGTTCACCTGCTCCTTGTGAGCCACATAAGCAGTCATTGTGTGTCGAAGCTAGGACCGACCCCCCCTCCAGGTGACAACAGGTGTGTGTGTGTGTGTGTGTGTGTGTGTGTGTGTGTGTGTGTGTGTGTGTGTGTGTGTGTGTGTGTGTGTGTGTGTGTGTGTGTGTGTGTGTGTGTGTGTGTGCGCGCGCGCGCACGTGTGTGTGTGTGTGTGTGTGCCGTGCGTGTGTGTGTGAAAGGATAATATCAAGGAGGATATTGTTTGTGCCAGGGTGGGGGGAGATAAAGGCAGAGGGGAAGAGGTTACAGCCTCAATCTTTCCTCACCTGGAAATTATGTCCACCGCCATTTTAGTGGAGTGTGTTTTCAATCACTGCAGGAACGTGAGAAATGTCCGCTTGGGAATTCCTCCCCAACTTCCTGTCTGTCTCCCTGTGTGTGTCTGTGTGTGTGTGTGTGTGTGTGTGTGTGTGTGTGTGTGTGTGTGTGTGTGTGTGTGTGTGTGTGTGTGTGTGTGTGTGTGTGTGTGTGTGTGTGTGTGTGTGTGTGTGTGTGTGTGTGTGTGTGTGTGTGTGTGTCTGGTAAAACAGAGATAATGAAATAGGGGTGGTGTGTCTGTGTTTGATTGCAAATGATTATCAAAACTGGCAGGGTAAAGTTTGTCTTGTTTCTTATAAAGTGTCATGGAAATAAAATCGAATTCATATGGACGTGAAACTTAATCTTTATGTGGTGCTACAGGCCAAATCTCTTTCACAGAAAGTGTCCTTGTTACATCAAAAAATCATCCGAACTTTGTGTGAGCAGTTTCAACTCTTATTTTGTTTTATCTACAGTAAGAAAATACTGATGTTATTTTGTCATACAGTTGGTTTGTTTATTTGCTGTTAGTAAAAACAAAATTGAAGGAAAAGCATTTGTTCTAGTTACACAAATGTATTTTCAAGATGTAAAAGTTAGTAAACACTTTGGATGTGGTTTATTAATGTATTTAAGGGGCATGTCACCAAATATATGTCAGCCTTAATTCACTTGTTAGTGGGATTGCTACACATCCGGTGATGATACGTAGGTGTCTTTTTGCTCTTGCTCAAATGACATTATTAGTGATCTTGATTTAGGTTTGGAAGCTTCAGAAGTAGCCTGCAACAAAATGGGGCATGGACTTTCAAGAACATAGCCATCTCTTCCTCATAAAGTGTATAAGGGGTACTGTTTGTGTATTGCTATTCGCTGGACTACAGATATGTATATTTGCTCAATATGCTACTATATACAGTATTCATTATTTCAAGCCATGTACTTTTCTTTATGATGTGTTCATCATTTCCAAATGGTAATTTTTTTGGGTGTGGCTTACAAGTGTGTTTATTATAACCTTGTTAGGCCTTAACATCTACCATTGTGTGTATCGCCATTAAAACATGTCCAAAAAAGTTTCAGAAACCCCACACAGCTCAGTAAACACTGTGAAATTTTCCCTTCATTTGATCATTTCACGATCGGCTGTTTCTGCGAACGGCCTGAATGTTGTGTCACGGTAAATGTTGTGGCTGCAAGGTATCCTGGGACAGCATTTTCTCCTTTCCTTTTGTAAAGGAAGCTCCAGTTTTCCCTAAGCTAAAGGAGGTTATAAAGGAAGTTTCAAAGCTTATTTCCTACCCTCTAGAGAATTTGCACAGCTCTTAGCATGGCTGCCACTTTGGTACTTCCGGGTCATTTCACTCCGTTAGGAACCGTCTTGGGCTAAACTGACAATTCGACCTTACCCAGTGATTCAAACTGTCATGAGTCTATGACTTTTTGCTAGATTAAGTGACTATTTGAGCTAGTGATGCTAGCGCTCCAAATGTCGGCGTTCAAGTTATCTGCTTGTGTTGACTCCAGGGTAGTGAAGAGATGTTGGTTGTAACATTATTTATCCAGCGTTTGGCAGCACAAGTGAAGGCCAGTCAATAAAACAGAGTCGGCCTACTCAAAACAAGATGCCTGAAACCCCATCCCTCTTCTATAAAGAGTCCGCTGGCTAGTTCATTTAAAGTTTATGATTATTGGATTGGTACAAATTGCACCAAATGTATTACCACACGTTGTTGTGGCCCCAGCGATACATTGGATTGGGTTAATGGTTCTCGAGGATTGTGGAGAATATACTGGATTGCTTTATATATACTACTTGATTCATTTGCAAGTACTGTCCAAAGATATTGCAGATGTGTGTTCTGACTCACCGGTTTTTAATAGAGACTGAAAGTAAAAGCAAAAACGGGAAGGTAACGGTACATCAGCAAAAGAATCATCAACTGCAAAGAATGACACTTTTTTCAGAAACAGATAGATTTAGTTGCTTGGACAGAAAAAACACACCTTTGTGTCTCAAAAGCAAACACATACATTTTGTCTCAGGCTTGGACTCTCTGATGTATAGCAGTTGTGGCAGCACTAGCACACGTTAGCATGTTGCGGCTGCAGAGCCTTGCATCTTTTGCTGAAGATCATAGCAGAGGCAAAGTGACAGCTTTCTTAGACAGTTCTGCTTCCCTTTGTCCTTTTCTTGCCATTCCTTTAGTTTGTTTTGCATGTTTGGACACTGGTGGTGTGTGTCTGGAGGTTTTGCAGTGTTGCCAGACTGAACAGGTACATTCAATAGACTGTTGGCCATTTTGTTGGTGCTGCAACTTTTAAGTGCTTTAGCTGATACCTTTCAAATGTTCCATCACATCCAATTATTCTCTCCCACTTTTTTTTCTATTTTTAAAAGATCCCATTTGTCGTCAGCGGTCCTGTGTTCCTTTTCCACAACATATACTCCCTTATGTTATTTGAAAACTACGAATCTCTTCTTTCCAAAAGCATTCAATTGAAATGTGTTTTGGGTTAATGTGACTGATATTAATAGAGCACGTCACATATTACACAACAGCAACAGTATTTATTCTAATTTAAGTTTCATCGGGTACGTTTTTTTAGGGTGCATGTGGATTTGAGTTCCTCTCTGGCAGAACCAGCAGATATTTGGCCAAATTCCAACCAAACAACTAGCATACAAATATTTGATTTACTTCTTTATTGTTATTAGACGTAATAGGACAACTTGTTTTGCTGGCTATATTTACAGAGATGATGGGCACAACTATAAAATAACAACCAGCATTATTTTGGCCTTTAAAGAGCCCTTTCCTGTAGTGTGTTAAATAGATGTGTGTGCATGTAAATGGTCTGCAAAGGCTTGAATCCCAAAGTACACACCAGAGGGAGTTTCTCTCCCCTCCCCCCCCCCCCCCCCCCGAAACACCTCCATTGAACTCCTTTCTTTACTTTAACAACATAATGGAACACAAGTGGGTAAGGCGTAAGCCATCTCTAAGCGGTTAACCAATCACAACCAGCTAACCAATCAGAGCAGTCTGGGCTCTGGTTTCAGACAGAGGGTGAAAAGAGGTGCTGCAGCACAGGCAATATGAGAAAAATAAAGAGCTTTTTGAACATTAAAGCATGGAGACACGTCACAGTAGAGACACACAGTAGAAATATGAACCTGAAAATGAATGTAATAGGGCCCCTTTAACATTTAAAAATAATTATATTGATTTCCACTGCCTGTGTGTATGTGGTAAGGGGTTGGTAAAATACAACATTATAGATATATCTTAGATATCTTTAGACCTTGATCTTACTTCACCAGGCTGCATAGCTGTACCTGTCGTCACAGCGATGAGTTAGAATCTAAAAGGAATGCTGGAGACCTGATTTCTGTGTGTATATGTGTGCCTAGGATTGAGTTAGTGCGGTACTTGGTGGAGACCGGAAATGTATTCAGAAGCATGACACGTACTTGAAGAGCCTCCTGCACACTAAATACACATGCACACACCAAACATGTGTTTCTAATGAAACTGGTGTATCGGAGCGCTGGTCAGCCATACTGTATGAGATCATCCAGTTGTGGGTGTGTGCATGTGTGTGTACCTACAGCAAATGCATGTGTTTGTGAGTAGTTCTCTGAACCAACAGCTCACACTTATAGGCTGCATTTAAATCTTTGACTTGTTTGTGTTCATGTGTGTGTGCATTTTTCTGGATCTTATCATCAACAGCAACTATGCCCTGTTTTGCTAAGACTTTATCCAAACTCCTGTAGCCTTTCATCTAATGGCTATGCTTTTAGATGCTCCACCTGGCTTTATGTTTGTAGATTTTACTCTTTGACTGTGTGTATGCCGTCAGCCACTGGGCTAACAAACACACTTAATACAATTATCCCTCGCCTAAGACGAGAAAGGGTGACAGGCGGCACCTCAGAAGGTACGCTGTCTGGTGTGTCGATTTCTTTGTGTGTGTGTGTGTGTGTGTGTGTGTGTGTGTGTGTGTGTGTGTGTGTGTGTGTGTGTGTGTGTGTGTGTGTGTGTGTGTGTGTGTGTGTGTGTGTGTGTGACAGGGATCTTGTCACTGGCTGCTAGTCATGGCATTTCCACGCCTGGCTTCCACTGTAGTGTTTCCATCCTTCCCTCCAGTACCCCTCCAATCCCTGTCTTCCTCCTCTTGTAATCAGGGTTTTCCCTTTATAATTAGTCCAAGCCCCCTCTCCCCTCCAGGAGGCGCCTGCTCGCATGGCACCTCGGCCGCAGTAACAAGCACCCTTCCCCCCAAGGCGTCGGGAGTGGGAGATTAGCTTAGCATAACAGCTAACTAGGCTGCGAAGCCTCAGAGCGGGCCCTGGCGCCGGCCAGCCACATCCCCACTGGTCAGTCTCGCTCTAATCCAATAAATGAGCTGTGCGGGAGGGCAAGTGTCACATACTCTGCACACACATACACACACACGCACACACACACACACACACACACACACACACACACACACACACACACACACACACACACACACACACACACACACACACACACACACACACACACACACACACACACACACGCACACACACACTACATACATAGTTGTAGGAACAAAGTTGTGACAAGTTGCTGCTAATTGTGTTCTGTCTGTCCCCATCTCCTCCTCCTTAGGGCTCAGAGAAATTCCTCAACCATTGTGTTGAACTCAAGTGTGTGTTTGTGTATTGGGTTGTGTGAGTTGTGTATGTTTTCGCATTTGCTTCTTCTGAGCTCTCTATTGTTTTTGAATTCCAACACATCTTTTAGTTGTAATAATTGCTTGAAAACAAAGGAAAACAATCAAATACATTTGATAAGAAATGTTTTTGTTTGGAATAGCTGTTCCCCTTTTCGTCAAATTCCTTGTCAAATATGAATTTCCCATCAGCTTTCTTTGACGTGTGCCTGCTTAGAATGAATGGTTTCAGTTTACCTCTCTTTTGGGCTTCAGTGGTCTGTCGAGGTTCAGTTATTTGCATTCGGAGTACGTCCTTCAGTCTATGATAACGGACAGGTCTTGTCTAACCCGAACCCTAACCATTTTTGAGCTTCATAAAACCTTCCAAGCTATCAAACCTCATTAAGAAATTACTAAATCAACTTAGGGTTAATGCAGTTTTATGTGGTCCATCACATTTACTGCACTAATGCCTCACCCTCCAGGAGGCACGTCAAGACAGATGTTGTTGAGAACTTGAACTACCTGAATCAAGCACATAATTCCCAGAGAATGCTTACCATTGTTAATCCATGTAAAATGTAACGCAATGCTCAAAAAGCTGGTGAATACAACATTTTTTCCTACATATTTAAGCCCTTAAAGAGGAAACCTTTGACCGAAGAATCAACATCCTCTTTACCGCAGGAAGCAGCAGGCTTTATGGGAAATGTGGACTTAATTTACTGAAATACTGGGAGGAACAATATCACTGGCTTGAGCTGGAGGTTTCCACCAAATTTACCAAATTTAGGGAGCACACAATGATCTGGTCAGTGACGTATTAATGTTTTATGTTGCACATACCACCTTTTAAACAAGAACCATTGAACACACAAACAATAACATCATATCTAGCAACTTAGATGTGTTGGAAGTCAGTCCAGAAAAGAATCTGATCCAGAGCTGCATAACTAATGAGAACAACAATTGATACACATATCAGGTATGTTAAATGCCATTTGGGTTGCTGCATTAAAGTGTATGTAAAATGAAGCCAAGGAAAACTACGAAATAGTAAGGTCCCCAGCAACTACATTAGCAATTGTATATAAATCTTCAGTCCTATTTTTATTAATGCACAGTAAGTGAAGCGTTTTTGTCGAACATCAGCTGCCTTGTAGACTGTCTGATAAACAAATATGGCCTAATGAAGCAGCAAGCAGTTCCAGTCTTTTTCTGTAAATCAGGAACACATGGTAGACACACAAACACATGTGCTCACAAACACACACCCATATGAGAACGCAGCAATGGCACACAAGCTAGCAAGAACACATATTCCCAGGCATTTTATCATGTGTACGGACACAGCTGAGTGAACACAGAGGCGCCTGAGGAAGTGGGAACTTCTCACTTAAGTTTCACGCTCATTTTATTTTCTTTCATTTTCTCGTGTGTCCATTTCTTTTGTCTTCATCTTCCCTTTCCAATGCTTGCTACACTGACTAAGGTATTGTCATCTTAGGCCAACTGCCTTTTAAGTTTGGAAAGCCACAATTCATAACACACTTAAATCCGTACCAGTATCCACACACGCAAAACACATGACACAATCCCACCACAGGAAAAGCCCTGAGCCAGAACAGGCAGGAAAACTCTGGAAAACCAGGATACAATTTGGCACTTATGGAGCCTAAACGATTTCCTCCTGGGCGTTGGGCTCCGTCCTACTGGGAAAAGCCAAAAGACCGGCAGAGAAAATTACATCCGGGAAAATGTTTATGCAGCACACTCAGCTCCCTCGCTTTTTACCTCGCAAATGAGTGATTATTCATCTACTCTTAACCTCTGAGAAAGGGGGGGGGGGGGGCAATGCAGAGAGGGAGATTCTTTCCATCATTAGCTTTTGGAAATGGCAGCTGCTGGCATAGCTTAGCTTTTTTGTCACAATGTGAGCTTCCTATTTGGCAGAGCTGAAGGTAGTTGGAGAGCACACACAAAATGTTTAGCTCATTGTAGTGAATACCAATGGCTTCTTTGGGGAAGGTGGGCAATAGGAAAAAGTGTTGGCACAAATAGAAACACACACCTCATGCCATGTTCACCCCTATGTCAAGTCATGTACAATATGTACTTTTGTACTTTTAATATGTTCTTAGCCATAATTGCAAATAATTGTACTATAACCCTAACCCTCAACACGATAGCAATACTATATAATGAATGGACACATAAGTGGATGTTTTAAAATGTATTGATTACAAAAATATATTGGCTTGTACCTCATGACTAAAAATATAATAAATGAAACATGATTCACTATGTTTATAAGTGGAATTTCCACTAACTTAACACAAACAGGAACACGGTACACATGGTTATTCCCATTCTTATGCAACAGTTGCATTAGCTCTTTTGAAGCTCTGGAGGAGCGTTGTCTAATATGGGAAAACAGCCTTGATGATGTCATCTAGAGATGGTGTTATTGTAGCACAGATGTAGGCATAGTAAAAAGGTTACCAGCTTAAAGACATACCTCCTCTTTTAGTTGTTCAGATGACTAGCACCCTCACATTACTTTCAAGTCAACTGTTGGCAAACTGGTGTTCTGAAATGCAAAAGTGGATGTTTTTGTGTGTGGGTATGTCCTTTTCATTTCTCAAGAACCTTTCGCTGACCAAATATCATGGCGTGTTGATTTCAGTGCAAATGGTACATCTTCAATAACCAAATACTATATTTCATAATCAAGCATCTGTGTGCAGAAAGCCTTCAGAATTCTGTCAACCGCAGCTGCATATACTGTTGTAACAAAGATGCTGGATATAACATTACCACCAAACTTCCCTTCACTTCCCAGGAGTAAAAAAGTACATAGCCAACAAGAAGAAGAAGAATCAAAACCAGAGTATATTTCACTGGCATTACCAACAAAAATAGCTAGCCCCGTATTCCTGTCTCCCGTGGACCTGAATGCACTTCTACCGGTATTCCTGACGACTAGTAGCCACGTCTTGGATTGCGAGAAAATGTCAAGTAGTGTCAATTGTAAACTTGTTTGTGTGAGTGGTCTTAAAAAAAGCTATGAGCAGCAATACTTAAAGCAACTATTCGGCCCGTTCTGAACAGGTATGTTTTAAACAAGCACTCCACTACATTTAACTACATTAAAGATCAGCGATTTTACGGTAAGAATCAGAGAATAAAATCGTAATCAATGCCTGTACTGCAATGTACTACGGCATTTTATTCATGATACACTTAAATCAACGCAATTGTTTTGATACTGTTGTTAAGACATCTTTCCAATATTTATTTTGAACTCACTACCTTCCACCTTTGCTGCCTCATATCTGGCCCCTAATCTAGATTTTCCCAACCTATTGTTGGGACTCACATCATGGATTCCCATTTCCCATGATCTTCTGTGGGGGTGAAAACTCAAAACCACTTCCTGTGTGTTCTGAAACGATTACAAAAGAGTTTTACCACCCTCATCCTCCATCTGGACCTATCCTAGAATTCCAAAATCCTTCAACCTTTACTAGATTGTGTTATGGAATGTATTAGAAGGTAATGACTCAACTATTAATATCCTAATTTGAAGTCTGGCAAAGTGTCCACATTTGATGCCCAAAGTGTAATACCCCCACACCTTTAAATCTCTTCATACCCCACTGCCTTTACTCCCTTTCACATGCCATCCATACTTCCTTTTTCCCACCATGTTGGCCTGTTGAACCTTAGATAAAGTTGCGTAATCCATTCTAGTAGTGACAGAATACAATATATTACAATATCGCACATATGGGATATTTTGAAATAACATGAAACATTAGAACTGAGTGAAATAATGTTGCTTTCTGCTTCAGCTTTTCTTGAATCAAGACACATGGTCTGGTAGAATCCCATGGGCTTTACAAAAGCAGTTAGCATGGAAGTTGTCAGTCAGCCCGCCTCACTATTATTTTTACTCTTAGTACGCAGTGTGAACACAGCATAAACCAGCACCTTCCCTCTTCCTCCCTGTCCACTCATCCACGCTCTAATTAATCCCAGGAGTCCCTAGGTGTTGGGTCACTTACTGTAAGGAGGAGGAAGAGAGCGAATGATGGATGGACGCAGCGGCCGATGAAGTGACGGAGGGGTGGGCGGGAGTCGTGGGAACTGGCAGGCGTAACTTTGCTTTTGTTTTCTTTTAACAGCTCGTTCGCACATCACGTCTTCAGATGCAGGCAAAAGCAATTTGTCCTCTCCGTCTTCCCCTCTCCTTCCTCCCCTCTTCCTCCCTCAGCCTTTGAATCATTCTCCAGCTGGGCCCAGTTTAGCTCATGCCGTGTCAGGGTGTCTGTTTGCATGGTTATGTCTACGTCGATTCTGTGTGTACCACCAACACACATGCAGCAGCCCCAGGACCTTGACCAATTCCCAGTGGAAAAGTGTGGCGTCTCTCTCCGTCAGAACATCTGGAAGTGGGCATTCTGCAGTCGGCAGTCGCTGCACTCTGACTTGATTATATTATCTTGTTGGGGCATGTGTGTTTGTGCTTTCCTGGGATGTGCACATGCAAACACACAAATCAGACATTATGGATTCATATAAACACCTACTAGATGATAAACTAATAACCTGTGTGTGACAAACTTTATGAGTGTATGTGAGTAATGCCTCTTTGAATGTGTGTGTGTGTGTGAGTGTGTGTGTGTGTGTGTGTGTGTGTGTGTGTGTGTGTGTGTGTGTGTGTTTGTTTGTGCATGTGCATGTGCGTATGTGTGTGCATGTGCACGTGTGTGTGAAGGGGTCAAGTGGTGATGGCTGATGTTGTCTGCTTTAAACATATGTTTAGCCAGGGCCCACTCAAACGTTTGGCAACCATTAGACAACTTCCTCTCTATCTTCCGGAGTCAGCTCTCTATGGATTTGTGTGTGTGTGTGTGTGTGTGTGTGTGTGTGTGTGTGTGTGTGTGTGTGTGTGTGTGTGTGTGTGTGTGTGTGTGTGTGTGTGTGTGTGTGTGTGTGTGTGTGTGTGTGTGTGTGGATGTAATTTCAGGTGTAGAAACTTACTGGTGTGCAAAACAGATTTGTTTTTTAACATGCTATGAGAAGAGCATGTTTAATTTGTATGCAGCCTAGTATCATCCATACTCTCTCTCTCACACACAGACACACAGACACACACACACACACACACACACACACACACAGACACACACACACACACACACACACACACACACACACACACACACACACACACACACACACATACAGATACACTTATGAAGCTCAGCTCCAGACATCTTTCTCAGAGCTTTGTTTTGCTACAGGATCAGCACAACTGTGAACTTTAGATGCAACCGTGGCCTCAGAGCTGCTCACACATTCCCCAAACACACACACAAACACATACCCATGCACAGACACCTAAGGGCCTTGGTCGGTCATCAGGAAATGAAAGGATCATTTAGCTTAGAGGGAGATGAGAGGATTGAGGAACAGGAGAGGTGGAGAAAGACACAGAGTGTCCGTAGTTTCATGCAGATTCCTGCAACAGAGACAGTGTGATTCACCGAAAACAAAACGCAACAGATGAGAAAACCTTCCCTCTGATCCTTGTTTTCTTTCTGAGGCTTAACACTTAGCATATGCAGACACACCCTCAAACACCTTGCAGATGGTTACTGCTGGTCATGGAATTTCTAGAACAGAATGACTTGATACCATTTTCCAGTAAAGGAACATCAGGAAATGTAATAATTCAATGGCAAATTAGGACATTTTTGAAATTGGAATTTAGCACACTGACCTATAGTGTACTTAATTTAAGTCTTTCAGAAGGAATTTTATTTAACTTTGTATACCAAACCTGACGCAAGCTAAGTTTAAGTTACTTTAAAGAGGTAACTTATGGATTTAGTATTATACTTTTTTGAAACTGGGGGATTTGCGATAGAATAAGACAAATGAAAAAAGTATTGTGGGTAAGTCTTCAGGAACATATGATGGCCAATATTTCACCCAATGATGCAGGTTTACACTATCATTCGTGCCTGGTTTGTACCAATGTTTCATTCAAAAGCAACATTTCTGTTTTAAATGTATAGTCAGTAAGCATACTTCTCTTCAGATGTTCTCTTTCTTTCTTAAGTAACAAGTCGTTTTCATAGCCAAAAGAGTGAGGGTATAATCATGTTTAGAGTTAAATATCCTTATTCATTTTTGTAAAAACATGATATATATACAGTAAATCCAGCAGGGTTTGGTCCAACCGGGTAACAGGCATCCCCTTCGTACCAAAATGCAGATTTTCCGTGTAAAATGTAAAAGAGATGTCAGAAAACAATATTTCTGTTCGTAAAAAATTGTATGATAACTCCAAAAATAAAATAATGTGTCAAATAGACCGTCAGACAGCTTTGTTTTTTACAGAGAATAAATAGGGGATGGCTGTCTGGTGGGTGTGCCGGTGGACGAGTGGCAGGCAGCAGGCTGACACCGAAACTGAGATTTCTGAATTTCTTTTTTCTGTAGAGGAAGTAAAGAATCCATGACTCTGGATTTATTTGTTGTTTGAGATTCAATATATGACTCAGCAGTTTAAAGACATGAAGAAACTATTATTTTCTGCTTTGCTCTAATGCATTATTTTATTGGAAAGTGGGCAGGGCTGTAATTTTGACCAGAAGTGATGTTAGCACTATATTTTTCTAGAAAAAACCCTGTAGAGTTTATATATGTATAATATATGTACATACATATATATATATACATATGTACATACATATATATATATATATATATATATATATATATATATGTATGTACATATGTGTATATATATATATATATGATCTAATAGAAATGGCCTATTACCAAAGTATTGTTTACAGTATATGGACAACAATACATATATATATATATATATATATAAATGTATGTTTTATTATAGTAATAATGGAATTGCAGGGAATAGTTGGAAATCCTGGAAAGGAGTTTTTACCTCCCGGGTTCCCTTATCTCAAAGTCCACTTTATTTGAACGTGTTTTTGGATAAATGCCTGATATAAGGTCTTTGATTTCACATTTTGTTCTTTGACATAAAATTTGTCACTAAACAGACTACTTCAGCATTATCATTTTCTCTTGTTTTATTATTTGTAGGTATGCGTTTGAGTTTATTTTT